>NC_056728.1:15290377-15485377 GCF_019279795.1 Protopterus annectens
ACTAGGTTGAATTTTTGACTAGAGGGGTTGACTAGGCTAGTAATGGTCTGCAGACTGACTGCCTACTACTTATTTAAAAACTTACGAAACTCAAACTGACATGAAGACAATTGTTTTTTTTTTTTTCTTATAACCTTTCACAATGACCAGCATATCTTAATTGCTTATTTCAGGGTAGTGACTGAAAAGGTTCACTTGGTGCATAGACATTTATGTGTTTAGTTTTATTAACCAGGAATGGTATAGTACCACAACACATTTTAGGTGGAGGCATGTCCAGAGAGAATGCTTCATGGGACAACTCAAAATACAGAAAATAAAAATGAATGAACAGGTTTAACAAAAGGTTGCATTAGACATCAGTATCACTAAATAACAGTGCAAATTACAAATAATACTCAAGGCCTATATTCTATATGATTTTTTCACAAATAGCAGATTTGGATAATAGTTTGACAGAGTCACCAAAGAGAGTTCAACTAGAAGAGCAAAACAACACTTGGTAAGGTGGGATGAGAGAGGGACAGGAGTTACAGAGTGGTTACAAAACAACACTGGGTAAGGTGGGATGAGAGAGGGACAGGAGTTACAGTGTGGTGACAAAACAACACTGGGAAAGGTGGGACAAGAGAGGTACAAGTGTAACAGAGTGGTGACAAAACAACACTGGGTAAGGTGGGATGAGAGAGGGACAGGAGTAACAGAGTGGTGACAAAACAACACTGGGTAAGGTGGAACGAGAGAGGTACAGGAGTAACAGAGTGGTGACAAAACAACTCTGGGTAAGATGGGACGAGAGAGGTACAGGAGTAACAGAGTGGTGACAAAACAACACTGGGTAAGGTGGGATGAGAGAGGGACAATAGTTACAGAGTGGTGACAAAACAACACTGGGAAAGGTGGGACGAGAGAGGTACAAGTGTAACACAGTGGTGACAAAACAACACTGGGTAAGGTGGGATGAGAGAGGGACAACAGTAACAGAGTGGTGACAAAACAACATTGGGTAAGGTGGGACGAGAGAGGTACAGGAGTAACAGAGTGGTGACAAAACAACACTGGGTAAGATGGGATGAGAGAGGTACAGGAGTAACAGAGTGGTGACAAAACAACACAGGTAAGTGGGATGAGAAAGGTACAGGTGTAACAGAGGAGTAACAGAGTGGAGACAAAACAACATTGGGTAAGGTGGAACGAGAGAGGTACAGGAGTAACAGAGTGGTGACAAAACAACACTGAGTAAGGTGGGATGAGAGAGGGACAGGAGTAACAGAGTGGTGACAAAACAACACTGGGTAAGGTGGGATGAGAGAGGGACAGGAGTAACAGAGTGGTGACAAAACAACACTGGGTAAGGTGGGATGAGAGAGGTACAGGAGTAACAGAGTGGTGACAAAACAGCACTGGGTAAGGTGGGATGAGAGAGGGACAGGAGTAACAGAGTGGTGACAAGACAACACTTGTTAAGGTGGGACGACAGAGGTACAGGAGTAACAGAGTGGTGACAAAACAACACTTGGTAAGGTGGGATGAGAGAGGTACAGGAGTAACAGAGTGGTGACAAAACAACCCTGGGAAAGGTGGGATGAGAGAGATACAGGAGTAATGAAGTGGTGCCAAAACAACACTGGTTAAGGTGGGCTGAGAGAGGTACAGGAGTAACAGAGTGGTGACAAAACAACACTGGGTAAGGTGGGACGAGAGAGGTACAGGAGTAATGAAGTGGTGACAAAACAACACTGGTTAAGGTGGGATGAGAGAGGTACAGGAGTAACAGAGTGGTGACAAAACAACACTGGGTAAGGTGGGACGAGAGAGGGACAGGAGTAACAGAGTGGAGATGAAGACAGGGGGAAAGAGGTGGAACATAAGGAAAAAAGTAAAGTGGAGAATAATAGTTCTAAATTGGAATGCACAGGTTTTCTAGGTGCAGTTGTTTGGATATATGCCACACACAGCTAAGTTGGTGGGATACATAAAGAACAGAAATGCTGGCCTAAGTAATCTGTATTAGTCATGGTCCTATTGAATTAGTGCTGCCTTACTATGCAATGAATAATTACAACTCATCACTGAAGATGATGATTTTCTTCTATGCATAACAAAAGCTACAACAATCAGCAAATATACTATCACTGGATAATGGATGCACAAACTGCAGGTATCTGTTCTCCCAAACTCAGATAATGTACAAAAATACTTCTATGTGGTGTCTGCCTCCCTTCCACAGGCTTGTCTATACCAACATTTTCTGCACAGGTCACCCTTTGGATGAATTAATACTCTTTGCCAATGCTCTCTCTCCTCCCATAACAAAAAAGTAGATATTCTCTGCCAGAGCCATAAGCACCGTTGTCAGGTGGCAGTGCACTCCCATCCTTTAAATGCATCATTGATGTGATGCAGTGCTGGTCTATAGTCTTGTGTCACTACACACAATCTGTTTGACCTAACCCGACTAAGATTTAGCTGTGTGCTGCTTTTTATTAACTTTAAAAAAGGAAAGAAAAGAAACAACTATTGTATCTAGTCATTCTCTCACACCATGTGACTTAATCTTTAGTAGCCAAATGATCATAGAAAATATACTGCCTTCCCTCAATAATTTTTGTATCCAGTTAATTTCAATGTCACTTAAAACTGAATGCTAGTTACTCATATTTTCATAGACTGGTTATAAAACAAATTACATGCAGATTAGTATTGCTTTTTTTCTTATTTTGTTTGCATTTTCCCCCTGGAGATTGAAGAAATTATGTTACGAGTTTCTGAAATTTGTGTTAACTAAACAACACTTCCCCATATCTTTAGTGGTGGGGGATACAAAGATAAGAAATGCTTAAACATACTTGGGTTTCTAAATCTTAATCAGAAAGAAGAAACTCTTAGTTCGCAAAAGCTACACCACTAAAATAACACAATATCATAAAAACAAGCAGGGGTATCATCACAGAGACAGATTTATTCTAATAACACAAACCACAACATAAAAACAAACAAACTAGAAGAAGAATAAGTGCTGTTGGCTATATTAAGCATTCTTCAGATCCTGCTTAATTAAAAAATACTTCCTCTTTTATAGTTAAAATCAACCAATCAAACATCACCTCCAGAGCTTTTTTCCCTTTAGTATTGGTTTCATGGGAATCATCCCACTCAATCCAGGGTTTATATCTGCTTGTAAATCAGCTATCCAACATGTTTCAATCACTTCTGTTTTCTTAGACAAATTTCCACCTCCACCATTTTCCCATATCTTTTCCATAACTAGAAAAGAGAACCTGGATCCACCATTTTTTTGTATATGTTGTGACAGAGCATTCATTGGGATGACAAGTCTCTTAGTACCCTTTCCTTTACGGGTCTATTTGTTTTCCCAATATGAAACCCTTGACAGCTATTACAAATAGCAACATATATAACATTTATCGTATTACAGTGTACATATGGCATAATACTAATTCTATCGTGATTCCTTTATGCATGGTACTACCCCATCCTGAAGATGAATATATTGCTCAATTTTGCACATACTTTGGCTAAGTCACTGGCATTAAATAATTAAATAAAACTAAGGAAAAAATACACAGGATTCTAATTCCTAATTTCTTCTAATATTCTCACTCATACACACACACACACACACACACACACACACACACACATATATATATATATATATATATATATATATACATACACACACACACACACACACACACACACACACACACACACACACACACACACTCTCTTGCGCACATGCAATAATCTAGAAAAATCTCTCTCTTTTCCAATGATCTCTTTTAACTTTTATTAATGAAGCTATAATACATTTTGGGGGGCATGCCAGTCCTTTAACAAATAAGCAACAGTCTGAATGTCAAGTATACATAAATAGATTTATAACAAAAATAAACTAAAAAAAGCCTGGAAGCAGAAGCATTAATTTATTACAGTAAAAAATGAAAACGTACTCTGGGTTTAAAAAAAAATGAAAAATATAAGTGAAGTTATTTGCAAAAAAAAAATAGCCCTTTGATGTCAGTCAGCTCTGTGACATAGATGGATAAAGCAGTGACTATGCTTCAGGTGACCAAAGTCAAAATTGGTGACATGTGTGCCTACAGGAGCTGGCCAGGAAGAATAGGACAGAGCAACTGCTGTAGGATAATCCCTTCCTGATGGGATGATATAGGTCTGACTCACCATAAGAATGGCATGTATTAGAAGTACTAAGCTAGCTGAGCCAACCCTGTTAAAGTGCATTTGCACAAAAAGAGGTAGGGAAGTCAGTGTGCAGAGGCACTTTTCCACTCTGAAGACATAAATAACAGAGCTTGTGGGAATTGCTAGGGTGCCTGGTGGGTGTTCCTATGAGGACAAGGTAGGCCATTCCCCCAGTACCAGCAATTGTGCCCACTCCCTAACACACCTGACTATCAAAGAGGAATGGAAATTATGGGGTTTCCCAGGCTGGTATAAATGGGCTGTTGGGCTCTAACCTAGCTGAGGAATGCCTGGCTTCAACTCCTCCCCAGAATCAAGTGGGAGACTGGATGCAGGTGGTGCAGCAATCGGGTAACATTCGGGGGGATACTAATACGAGTCACTCGGCACAAATATATTAAGAGCAGATCACACTGCTATACACTTCAGTAACATTACACAGAATTATGTAATTTTTCTCCTAGCTGCGCTTTATATTTGAATTTTTCTAGGCCGCCATAATGAGCAGGAAGCCTCCACCTCAGACACCTGACTGACCCCTTCATTCTTCCCTGTGGCAACAGCCTACCAGTCCCTTTGTTCTCTCAGGAGGTGAGAGTCAGCTGCCATGAGTGGTGGTTTGTTTCACAGGTGGTCACTAGATTATCAGCCCAAGAGCCATTTTAAGCCTAGCCAAGCTTATCCCACATTTCCAAAAATATTCCAGACATGTCTCAATATCCCAGTGAATTTTACAGTTACACTATCAGCTTGTATACTTCAAGCATTCATAGCTTCTCCTGTCCATTAAACCAGGGCACTTGGAGCATAGGAGTTTTTTTTGTTTATGTGCCTGACTTGACAACCCTGTGGTAGCACCGCAAGCTTCATAGCTGTTGTCATCAGGAAGTAGATACCACACATGTCAATTTCCTGATAAGGGACACGGCACACACAACATAACCATCACTAGGCCCATTTCTGCATGTGATACCATTGTACTGCTGGACATCAGCAATGCAGTGGCCCCTGCTTCCTTCCTCCCTTCCCTACAGTGGGTGAGCTGGCAATGACCAATTTCTCCCACCCACACCAGTCTCCATGCTGTTAATCAAACACTAGGCATATGGGTCATAATCAGGACTTTAGCACTCTGTATCACAGTGCTGGGAACTCTAAATTGTGTTTTGTGCATCAAATGGTTTACAGCTGACAATTATGAGTGGTTTAAAAATGCATGCTGTTTGATGGAGATGGCAAACTACCCTTTCATTAGACAAAGCAGTTGATTACTTCAACTCCACATTCCTAAATATCCTCAACCAACTAGCCCCCTTAAAACCTATCAGGATACATAGCAACCCCATCCCTTGGCAGAAAACTACAAAAGCCTTACACAGAGCCAGGGATAAAGCCTGGAAAACCTGGCGCCACAACAGATCACCCGCAGCTAGGCAAACCTTTTATGAGCTCCAAAACAAAGCAAAAAAGCAGGTTAAGCTCGATAAACAAAATTACTGTATCACTCAACAAAACAAATACAGTACCAAACCGCAAAAATTATTGGCAACAATAAATAACATCCTACAGCCCGGAAGAACAACCACTCCCGTACGCACCCAATATAACAGGTACAGACCTGGACATAGCCTCCAGCTTTAATAACTATGTCACCTCCTTAATACTCAAACTCTTAAACAACATCACTTCCTCCAACACCCCACAACCATCCCAGGCCCAAATCAATACCATACCTTTCACACTTAATTCTGTTTTTACCCCTGCTATCCAAAAACTCCTAGCCAGACTCAAACCAACCACCCTTGTAGTCGATAACCTTTCTGCCGAATACCTCCAGATTGCATCCACAGCTATAGCCTATCCCATTTCACTTCTAATAAATAGATCCATCACCAAACACACCGTTCCACTCCTGTGGAAAACCTCATATATCATGCCACTCCACAAAGGTGGCCCCTCCCTAGACCTTTCCAACTATCGACCAATTGCAATTCTGTCGCCCCTCTTTAAGATCCTAGAAAGATGTCTTCATCACCAGTTCCTCTCCTAACTCCTTACCAACAACCTTCTCTCCTCAACTAAACATGGATTTCGCCCATCTCACAGCACCACCACTGCCCTACTCAAATTCACCAATAGTATAAACTCCCACAGGAATCTAGGTGAACTTGTCTCAGCTACCTTCCTAGATTTATCCAAGGCATTTGACACAGTCTCATATAATAAACTATTATCTTGTCTCTCTGACCTCAACCTTACCAACCCCACTCTCTTCTGGCTTAAAAGCTATTTAGATAACCGCCAACAATCCGTCAAATTGTATAACTCTCCATCCCCCCACTCCCAACCTCCTTAGGTGTGATGCAAGGATCAATCCTAGGACCACTTCTTTTTAATATCTTCACAAACCAACTCCACTCAACTACCTCTAAAGCCAACATAGTTCAATACACTGATGACACAGCTCTCATATGCTCTGCACCCAACATCCAACTTCTCCAACAAAAAGCTCAAGAAGCCTTCTCTGAAATAGAGAACTGGCTTAACAACTCACAACTCACACTAAATCCCAAGAAAACACAACTAATGCTGTTCCACTCTACTAAAACGAGCAGCCTTACCTTCTCTATATTCTCCACCAGCAAAACCCAAATCACCCGTCACTGAGGCTAAACTCTTAGGATTTACCCTTTACCAGCAACTTAAATTCACAAAGCACATATCAACAAACATCACTAAAGTCCACAAAAAGCTAGGTTCCCTCTATCGCTGTAAAAGTTATCTAACCACTGAATCTCGAAATGCAATAGCCAGGACCCACCTCCTATCTACTCTACTTTATGCATCCCCAATTCTAACTAATCTTCACAAAACTGACCTTGATAAACTTTCCATCTGTTACAACAAAATTGCTACATTCACTACCAATGCCAAATCACGATCCCACCACTACCTTTCCCTACAAGCCTTGCACTGGCTTAAATTTCCAAACCTATTAATGTACCATCAACTCAGCCTAGCTCATCTAATTCTGTACTATCCCGAGAAAACCCCCAACCTGACTGGCATGCTGAACTTCTACAATTCAAATAGACAACTTTGGTTCTCCAACAAAGCCTTAATCGAAACCATCACATGCAAAAACAACTCTGGGAAAGCACTATTTGCCTATGAAATAGCAAAAATATGGAACAACCTTCCCCCTGACCTCAGACTACAAAACTCCACACTCTCCTTCAAAAGCATACTTAAAACATACCTCTTCACCAACCATCAATGCAACTGTAATTGAACCCCTGAAACCTCATCCACTTACTATTTCTACATCCCATCTGTCCTGGACAACACAAACAACACCATCTAACTACACCTGTCCTTGTGTGAGCTATAACCTATATATTAGTGTATGTATGTGTGTGTGTGTGTGCGTGTGTGTGTGTGTGTGTGTGTGTGTGTGTGTGTGTGTGTGTGTGTGTGTGTGTGTGTGTGTGTGTGTACGTATTTGTATATGTATGTATATATATATATATATATATATATTTATATATATATATATATATATATATATACATATATATATATATATAATATATATGTTTGTGTTTGTGTGTGTGTGCATGTGTACATGTATGTATGTCTGTGTAGTATATATATATATATATATATATATATATATATATATATATATATATATAGTGTATATGTATGTATGTATATATGTGTATGTATGTGTATGCATATATATATGTATGTATACTCTTACATGTATATTTCCTTGAATGTATATATGTAAAACTTAAACATTTATACACTCTTATTCAATTGTGAAATATCTTCCAATGCTCTACCAGGTTCTTATCTACCCTCATTCTGTATTTTGTACACTTGTATTTTCAACCAAAAGGGGGAATATCCTCTTATTGTATACTGACGGCTGTAAAGTGTACAATCTGTATGCTACTACTCTGTAATGTCTCTTCTGTAAATTTTTCTTCTCTCTGTAAACTAAAGGAGTTTTTCTCCCCAGGGACTCCGCTGAAAACGGACACTAGTTGTCCAGTCGGACTATCCTGGCAAACAAATGTTAAATAAAATAAATAAATAAATAATTGTCTTACCAAAGTACCTGACATGATGTGCCAGATTCCAAGAGCTGCTCTCAATTTAAGTCTTCCCTGATTCCGAAAGACTTCCTCCCAGTGTCTTACTTCAGTGCAAGGCCTACCTATAAACAGGCTTATGCCGGGGACCAGATTCCAAAACACCTGTCCTCAGTGTATGTGGTCACTTACACTAAGGGCAAGTTTCTTATAATTGGACCTAATTTATAATCTGCATGTGTGTGTGTGTGTGTGTGTGTGTGTGTGTGTGTGTGTGTGTGTGTGTGTGCGTGTGTGTGTGTTTGCCTGTTCATGCATGCATGTTTTTTTTTTATTATTGCAGATTTACCCGAGTTGTGCATTAGCTCTACACTTTACAGGCCTTTATTACAGTCTCTAGTACACCAGAAACTGACTCGTGGTCGGTAGTTTTAGACATCTTTTTTGTATATTAATATAGTACCAATCAGTTGTTAACTCACTAGTTTCAGTTACTAAAGTTATTTAAAAATTATTTTTGGTTTCAACCATCATCCCAAGGTGAAGAGACAGAAAGAGTAAATTATACCATAGAAAATACAACTCACGCTGAAACACATGTGCTGGATGGTAGCCACGTTACATCAAAAGCTGCAACACGTCCAGAATATTTTCAGTCTGATTCACGATTTCTAACCATTTTTAGAAAATTGGCATTCCAAATGCAAAATCTAAAAATTAATTTCCAAAACATCAAAAAATGACACATGAATCCAGCAAAGGCAGCAATTAACTACGAACTTCACTGTTACACTTTTAAGGTGCAGGGTTATTCCTGCACCCTGACTTGGGATGCTGCAAATCACACACTCCTGCTAAACACATGCGTGTAGACACACATGTGCTTTTACTTTGCTGAAAGATGCTTCCATTGTATGCATGCATACGATTCTCTTTCTTACTTTCCCTCTCAAAATGTTGCTGCAGTTCAACACTTGGCTTTGACAGATACTTGTTTATATAGCTCTGATTTATTTATTCACTCACTTATTTACTTCATTTATTCATTCATTCATTTCTGGGCAAGCCAGGCCATTGCTTTGCATGGATTGTTTGGTGTCTTTTAATAATTTACAACTATTAACAGACATTAATACTACATAGTACTGCGGTGGTGGTGCTGCGGTAGCGTTGTCGCCTCACAGTAAGACGCTGTCTGGTTCGATTCTCAGCTAGAGTGTCTTCTGCGTGGAGACATGCGTGAATGGGCATACCTTCGTTGAAGGTTGTGCGTCAGGGCTGGCAACTCGGCATGTAAAAATCTATTGCCAATCATTAGCGGACCAGAGTTCCGCTGTGGCGACCCCTAACCACGAAAAGCTAAAAGACACAACAACAACAACAGAAATTAATACTACATAATTATGTCAAAAGACCATTCCCTTTTTTACTACTGTCACAGCATCAAACCTCTACTTGTATACAAATTACTTTTCAAATACAGATAAAAATATTTTTTTTTCAGCTGAGAAGATTTTTGAAGCCCACCACGATAGATTGTGACAAGAGTGCGCGGGGGGGGGGCAAATCAGATTACAAAAGGATCTAATGTTTTCAATCATGTTGTTGAAACTGTAAGGATGAGAAAAAAGACTGGCAGTGATACCTGTAAGAATTATACAGATGCCCAGCCATTTAGTGCAGTGTAATTAGGACTCCACTATTACCCCAAGCTTACTGTTACAAAATGTTTATTGTAGTTGAAATGCATTCATCTACAAGTACAGGCATCCCCTACCTACCTACCTACCAAACTAGATGCAGTTAACTGTCTCTCTCTCTATGTATATGTATATATATATATATATATATATATATATATATATATAGAGAGAGAGAGAGAGAGTGAGATGAAGTATTGTTCACATCATTTAAACTGCACTATAAAAATGCAACAAAACTATAAAACATTATTTTCTACTCTTCTGCTTCCCATAAAAACAGTATTAATATGTAGCATGTTCTCAAAATTAAAGGGAACAAAATTACAGCTTACTTAACAAATCAAACTCAGAGTTTAAGTACAAACCCTCAAAAGGTCTTAAAAATCCTACTACTGACATAAAACACATCATGCTGCTGAAAGCAGCTTCACATACCTCACTTTAAACTTGACTAAATGTGGTAAGAGTACATACCATGTGTGAATAATCTGCGCTGTTGGTTTCTTATGCTATGTAGTGTTAAGGGGACAGAATCCGGAAAATGCCTCTGAAAAGTTCTAAGGCACTATTTAAACGTGCAATGCATATTTCAGACCAAACTTAAAGACTGTAACAGTGAAATGAGTCATTAGGTAACTTCATTTTTAGTATATGCAGCAGTGTTTGTAACCACATCTGGCAGTTTAAATAGATGGTTCATAGGGGGTATGATGCATGGTTTCACAAGGGATATACTGAACTGATCCAAGGGATATGCTGAACTGGTTCTAGTGGATTTGTTACAGTCCTTCCCAATGGGTGTGTTACATTGGTTCACAGGTGTAATGCTAGAGGGGTGTAGATAGTTTTATACTATACAGGTCAAAGACCTAACTGAGAAAAATGCATACATGTCCCTGAAGGCATGCACCCAATGAATATTTACCTAAGCAGTTCTTTATAACTGTTTGTGATTTCTATATAATTTTGCACTGACACTGTTTTAACAATCTGACTTACACAGCATCCTGTAAGACAAGAAACAGCAACAAGTATGGTTATCCCAAAATATGAATAGATAATATACATAAATCATTTAGTCATTGCTTGGCACTGTACTTAATCTTTTGCAGATGATCTATATTGTCAATTCTACAAGGAAATTAATGCACTTCTTTGGTTTTATGTAATGTAATGTAATTACGATGTTCTGTTTTTAAGAAAGATATTAGGTCACATTTTTAGTAACCTCTAGACAAATAATTAGATGCCATTCCCAAGAGTTGTCCAGTCGCAGAGATGTTTCATGTACACAACTGCAGGTTTAATACACTAGCATTTAATTACATTGTAATAGTACCATAATGTGGATAAGAACGTCTTTGCACAAACCAAATCTCATCATATAGTGACTTAGCATAAACACTATCAAATGCTGGAATATTAGAAAAATAATTGTATATTTGTTGTAATGCACTGTGAAAGAAAATGGATAAATTTACCTAACAAAGTTCACTTTGTTTTTACTTAACAAAATGACATGACATGTTTTCCCACATTACACAACTTTGCAGCTGTGCTGGTATATATACAGTGTACATAAACATATTTTAGTGCAATACATGCTGTAATGCAAGTTTAATAAAACGGCTATGCATCTAAAGTGAAAAACTAAACTTTTTTGTATGAATGTACTAAATGCTTACAATGCAGTTTATTCTGACCTTTAGAGCAGGGCTCCTACTGCCTTGGATATGCACTCACACAAGGTCAAGATGCAGATATTAACTGGCCTTCTTCTCAGACTGTCTCTGCGTACAACACATAGAATTAGCCAAGTCCAGAAATGGCTAGATAAATATCTGCTAAACACGTGTAAAATCCATTTTCAATTGTAGAGGAAGTGTAGCTACTGAGATAGGACTTATATCACTTCTCAACTTTTCTGTTTAACTTTTCTTATCCTTTAACATGTATTTTCTACACTGATGCCTGCTTAGTTTTCCTTTGTTTTTCAGCATTTTAATGTGCTTTAGTTAATATGATTTTGCAATATCTAATGTGTTTGATAACCAAACTGAAATTCCCAATTACAGGCAAAGCTGTCATATCTCATGAAACCATGCATCCATTCAGCAACACCACTGCCCTGAGGCTAGTGTGTAAGTCTTCACCTTGCAATACATTTCCATGCAATTTCTGCAGCCATCTCCAGATGGTCGAACAGCGTTAACTTGGCTCTGACCCAGTAATGTGTATTAAATGATGTGGCAAATTACCGCAGCTGCCTTCACAAGCAAAGCAGGTCATCCGATGATCATTTTTTTTTTTCATTTTATCTGTGACAAAAATAGGGAGCAAACCTGACCAATACTGAAGAGTTTTATGCATGTTATAATCTAGAACACCAGGGATTTGTACACAAGAACCATTTATCCAGCTTTGCCAGTCCACATCCAGCTGTTACTCTTGAAGAAGGCACTCACTTTGTAATTCTTTTAGCATCAAGTTCAGCTGTTACAGCCATAGCAAAATCACAGGTGTTGCAGCTTAAAGACTACTAATTTTTTGTTGTAAAAATAGCCAAAGCAATTTCTTCAAATTTTGTTCTCCATTTTCCTACTAGATGATCCTGTATATAAAATATGCTAAAAGGTACACTGCGAGATGCATTCTCTACCAGAATCATGAATAAAAAAATATTTCATGATAGCAGTTATGTCAAGATACTTTCCTTATTCTGATATTAAGTGCATACACACGCACACACACACACACACACAGAGACACACACACAGACAGGCACAAGCAACAGCAAAGACATGCCTTCACTCACGCATACACACCCACACACACAGACACACACACACACACACACACACACACACACACACGCGCATGCACACACACACACACACACACACACAAATGTTTTGGGCCAGATTCCAAAAGAGTTGCTCTCAGAATAAGTCACTTAGTCCAAGAATTGCTTTCAGAGTAGGTGGCTTACTATGAGAGCAAGTCTTTTGGAATCTGGCCCCTTGGTGTAAGCCTGTTTATATAAAGGCCTTACTCAGAGGTAAGTCACTTATACCAAGAACAAATCTTCAGAATCATAGAAGACTAATACCACAGTAAGTCATTTACACTGACACAAGTCTTTTGGAATAAGTCCTTATTTTTGCATTTTTTTTTTTACTTTTTAGGGGGATTTGCATGTATTTTTGCTGTACACTTTGTTATATTGTTATTATTATTATTATTATTATTATTATTATTATTATTATTATTATTATTATTATCATTCCTTGTAACAGATTTTCCATGTATTTCTTCAAGCATTCTATGTTTGTGTGACTATTACACATGTGTACATATGTAATAAGGTGTTTTTATTTATTTATTTAGTTTTTGGCTAGGGTTTTCTTGCGGCTATATTAGCATATGTAGATTTTTTATTAGTTTATTTATGTACTTCTTTTTATTTATGCATTTATTTTTATGTTTGCTTATATGTATATGTATGTATATCTCTTACTCTAGGTACAGTTAGTGGTTTCGGTATGTGGCACTGTAAAGTGCATTTTATTGGTTCCCAGTGTGAGTGAGCCCTGCAACTTCAAAACCCGAAGTACCATTGGGGGAATATAAGTCTAAATTGCTGTATCTTGGCAAAATTCCTCCTCAAGAATGTAAAGCTATCTCAGAGCTTTTATATGCAAGTAAGTAGGGGTGTAGAGAGTTTACTTTTCATGTGTAACTGGGAGTTTTGACATTTGCTGGTTTTAAATACTAAAAAAATAGAATATACAACCATCAATATGATATAAAAAAGAAAAATGATTTAAATGCTTTGGCCAAGCATGTGATATCCAATCCACTGCATTCTTTTGTATTCAGGGTGCTGCAAATTGTAGAGGCCACAGATAGAGGTGGTGACTATATAAATTTGATTGAGTTAAATGAATTAAAATGGATACTTAAACTTAGAGGTCACTGCCCCCCAGGCTTGAACAATTACATCACCATTAGGTCCTTCCTTAATAACCGAAGATGACATCACAAAGTGTAGTGTAACATTATACCTAGCAGCCTTTTGATATATCTACATATAACTATTTGTTTAGTGTCTATTCTCTATTTATATACACTCATATTACTGTGCTTACATAATTGTTTTTAAGCACTGTACACAATTGTTTTATACATTCTATACAATAGTTTTAAAATATCTTCCACTATCTATATAGTCTGAGAATTTATAGAGCTTTGGTTATCTTATTTTATAAATTTATTTCATAAATTTATTTAATCTCTATTTACAAAGTTTATACTAGGTAATAGTCACCTTGAGTATGATGTTAGTGGCAGTTTTCTTCGACATAATTCTACTTCAAGTTCATAAATATACACATTTTAGAAATAGTAATTTATAATTTATATTTACATTTTTATATGTCTATATATTTATATATTTATTCATATTTATTTATATTTATATATTTATATATACATTTATTTATTTATACACACATATACATTTTTAAGTATTTATTATGAATAGAAATGCTTTTTTATATATACTGGTAGAAAAACCTCTAAACCAGGAACAATTGGAGAAGCTTCATGCCTTAAGTGAGCTGAGAATGCTGCATATGATTCCAATGATATATGCTGGAATATATTAAATTGAATCAAATGTTGTTCAGTTGTTTTGTAATATTGTTTTATAATGTGTTTTAGAATAGGTAACATTTGTTCCAATGAAACTTTTGAGTTTTGAATGTTCTTGAGGTGCTATGGTTCAGTTTGTTTCAACTTTTATGTCTGTTAATGTTTGTTTTATATTTTTAAAAAAATAGTTTTTTAAAAAAGAGTCTTCTTTTAAATGCCTAAATGCTTAAATGATTTCTTGATTAAATAATAAGTTAATTGATTAACTTAAGACAATTGCTTATTGGCTGAGCCTCCCTATAAATTTGTAGCTATTTTTCATACTAAATTGTCTGATGAAGCGTATGGTAGCATACGTGAAAGCGCTTACCGTTTGTCTGTTTTTATGAATAAAAAGTAAGATTTTGTTAACGTGGAGAGTCGGAAGCTTCTTGTTTTATATTATGGTTTTAAATACTAATCATGCTTTAATATTTGAAGGTGCATAATTCCAAGTATGGAGTCTGAAACTTCTAATAGCTTACTATATTTAATAGCAATATATGAATTGGTGGTGTGCATGTGTGTACCTATTTATTGTTTTTATTTATTGTTTGTGTGCTGCTTTTATAATTATATGCAGAGTTCAATGGTTGTATATAGGTGTTATATTACTATTGTATTATATGTGAGATTTTGTGATGTATTTATGTTTGCTTGTGTTTCACATTTGTGGTATTCCATGATCATTCATTTTTGTTGCTTTATATACATTTCTGTGACTGTTTCTGAGCATTATGCATGCAGTATTTTTTTGTTCTGGTCAGGCTTTTTGTGTTGTGTTGCAGATGTACATTTGTGCTGCTTTTTGTATTATGGACATGGCTATTCTACTGGAGTGGGAATATGCATTTTTGGTTATATGTTTATTTTGTTTCCGGTTGTGACATGCTTTATATATATAGTGAACTATGCACTTCTTTCTTAAGGTTTGTTACTTTGCTTTACACTTGGCTGTTTGTCAAATTTGTGAGATTTGTAAATGTGACTCCATCCATCCATCCTCAACCCCTTTTCCCATTTTGCACATGGGGTCGGGGTGTCACTTCAGCAGTGAAAAACATCTCGAGCCAAGGTTTACACCACCAGGTGGCTAGCCCTGTAGCGATAGTTCATTAGTATCATACTCTCGCACACACACACTCTTACCTACTGCCAATTTTGAGTGTACAAGCCACCTACTGCATGTCTTTGGAATGTGGAAGGAAATCAGAGCACCTGGAGGAAACCCACATGACCATAGGGAGGACATGCAGACTCCACACAGAAGGCACCCCAGCTGAGAACTGAACCGGAGAACCTCTTCCTGAGAAGCAACAACCCTAACTGCCGCACCCCCGCAGCCACTTGTAAATGTGAATGATTAACTAAAAATATTAAGTGAATGTTACATTTAGTCATTGACCTTTAATGGTCATTATAAAAGCATTAATGTGCTTTAGTTTCAGGTTTGTTTCTTCTGATGCAGAGGTTTGTGCCCTCTGCAGGTCTATTCCTTATATATATAAATCGGAGACTTATCCATTTTGACTCATTAAGTTACATCTGGTTGAGGTTACATATAGATGAAAAAGTGGTTGTAACCTTGTCCAGATGAAAAATAAAGCATTTGTTGCTGGTAAGGAAGACCACTCCTACCCACAATCAAATATTCACATTATCACACAAACACACATATATGTTTATATACACACACCAGTTCCATAGTCTCAAAAACTTGAAGGTAGAAATCTCCCAAAGGAATAAATCACTGCTGATGCATACTTAGAAACCACATCAGCAGTCATTTCCTGTGGAAAACAGAGGTTGGGGGGAGGGTTTTAAAATCACAAAGCTGTCCATCAGTAAGTTGAACTCGACCAGTTTGCAGCTTATCCAATTTACGCTCAGCAAGGTACACGGAAATACTCTTACACTGCTGCACCTTGGAGTCTAGGATATTCTCTGAGATGCTGCAATTTTGGAATTAGCATGCATTTGCAGCTTTGCAGTTTCTACTTCAGCATGCAGTACAAATGTGGTTCTCAGTCTTTTCAAAAGAAAAGCATTCTTTGAAGTGCTTTTTGCTTTTCATCCATAGTTTTTTTCTTTCTTTCTTTCTTTCATTCCTCAGTTCTTTTGCATTTTTATATTATGCATATATTCCCGTTTTGTTCCTTAGTTCTTTACCTTGAAATATTTTTCATTGCAGTATTTTGTCTTGCATCATTTTTTTTTCTCTCTGTCTTTATTTATGTTTTAGAGAATTTTAACCTAGTTGTTGATGTAATGTTTTTGTAGTATGGGTATTAACACAGTTGATTGTTTCAGTTAATTTGTTTTTATAAAGATGTTGCTATTAGTGATTGTTGTGGCCATAGCTGCTATGTATAATTGCTTGTTGAAATATTTTTGCACTTTTATTATTATTTTAGGTCTATTGATATTAATTTTGTGACCAGTAAGCTTTGTTAAGGTTGTTTTTTATGTGCTGGTGTGTATTTTAGGTTTGATTATCTCAAAGTTTTTTTTCATTTTGAAGTGAATGGAACTCTTCATGTCAAACTAGAGTTTATTAGACTTTTGTTTGTTTGTTTTTTAGGAGTGTGTGTGTGTGTGTGTGTGTGTGTGTGTGTGTGTGTGTGTGTGTGTGTGTGTGTGTGTGTGCGTGTGTGTGTTTTAACTAAGCATATTTTGTTTTGTCAGTGTAGCCTCTGGGGCTTGTTTTCCATTAAAGTCTATGAAGATGTAAATCCACATTTGCCATTAAATTTTGTTACAGTGATGGAAGTCAATACGTACATGATTTTGGAGGCTATACTCAGCCTGTACATAGTAGTTACATTTTGTACTAGATACATGTTTCATTTATTTATTTATTTATGGGAAGTCCATGGTTAGGACTAATAAAATTATCAATCCCAATGACAGTGCTGCTACATAAATACTTACTTGTACAAGTAATCACATCTGAAGAACTGTTATTAGATGCAGTTTAAAAAAAAAACACATGTCCAAAGCTCTAGTCAAAAAACCTTTTACAAAAACAAGTATTACACAGGTGGTAAAATTACAGCATACCTTGATAGAATTAACTCTGAGGTAACAGCTTGTTGGAGCAAGTTGAACCCCAAGCTCTGCAGCACCCTGAAAACCCCCAACAAAGACTGTCTCTCCGTGAATTGTATCTTTAAGTGACAGGATGATTGGACAGTTGCTGCATTACAACAATTAATCAGGAGTTTGATCTTTGTCTACAAAGAACACTTGCAGTAGGGGAGGGTGTGATGTATATTTTACAGCTGGGACATGTGCATTGATCATTGAGACCATATTCAGGTTGCATTACAACGTATGTCACCTGTACAGCTCAAGGCTTGACTAGTTTACTTCTTTCTTCCAAAGTAATTCATCACCTCCACCACACAGATTATATACATACAGCACCCTTAACTAACTCTTTCTACCAAAATACTCTATAGCCGGTAGGTCACTACATTCTAATAATTCCAGACACAGAGCTGGATGCAGCTAACCATCAGTGTTTCCCAGATGTCTTACAACGCCTGGCATTCATTTCATTTTATCTATGTTTTCCCATGTCTCACAGCCTCAATACACTTCTTTCCTTTCTGGTCTTCTACCTCAGTTGTCACTGTTAATTCCCTCAAGCAAGCTGCCTAATGTGATGTCATCATAATTTACTTTTTGAATATGTTATGGCAGTACATACTCCCACTAAGCTATATGTGCCATTCAGCATGCCATTACGTTTCTCTCCACATACAAGCCAGTTCTTGTACCAAGTTTTCTATCCACCCTCATGCTCTTTACCTCTTTCTTTCTTCTGTCATCTTACTTTCCATCTGTAAGTCCTACATTTTCAATCTTCTCCATCATCTCCTAGTAACTGCCTGTCCCAAAAAAACTTTTCACCATACTCCTTTGAATATGGCCCTGTTTTCCCCAAATACTCCTCCCTTATTATCTGTCTCTAAGTTCTCTCTCCTCATCTCCTAACTCACCTACCTCAGTTAATCATCCTGCTTCCTTTACTACTGCTGTGACATTGCCATAAGACTACTGAGCTTCCATTTCTCAGAACAGCACTCTAACAGTTGTCCAAACACATTAGTTGCCATCTTACTCCAAACTCTTGACTTTCTTCACACATGGTAACCTTATATAAGAAGCTACTGGGATGGAAGATAACAAAAACCTTATTATCTTCAGTCATATTCCAGCAGATAAATCTTCTTCTTCTTCTTTCGGCTGCTCCTGTTAGGGGTCGCCACAGCAGATCAACTGTTTCCATTTCTTCCTGTCCTCTGCATCTTGCTCTGTCACACCAACCACCGGCATGTCCTCTCTCACCACATCCATAAACCTTATCTTAGGCCTTCCTCTTTTCCTGTTACCTGGCAGCTTCATCCTTAACATCTTTTTCCCAATATACTCTGTATCCCTCCTCAGCACATGTCAAAACCAACATAATCTTGCCTCTCTGGCTTTGTCTCCAAACCTTCCAACCTGGGCTGACCCTCTAATATACTTATTCCTAATCCTGTCCATCCTCGTCACACCCAGTGCAAATCTTAACATCTTCAACTCTGCCACGTCAAGCTCTGACTCCTGCCTTTTTGTCAATGCCACTGTCTCCAACCCATATAACATAGCTGGTCTCACTACCCTCTTGTAGACCTTCCCTTTCACTCTTACTGGTACTCATCTGTCACAAATCACTTCTGACACTCTTCTCCACCCACTCCATCCTGCCTGTACTCTCTTCTTCACCTCTCTTCCACACTCACCATTACTCTGAACTGTTGATCCCAAGTACTTAAACTCATCCATCTTCGACACCTCTACTCCTTGCATCCTCACCATTCCTCTATCCTCCCTCTCATTCACACACATATATTCTGTCTTAGTCCTGCTGACCTTCATTCCTCTTCTCTCTAGAGCATATCTCCACCTCTCCAGGGTCCCCTCCACATGTTCCCTACTCTCACTACCGATCACAATGTCATCTGCAAACATCATAGTCCATGGGGACTCCTGTCTGATCCCGTCTGTCAAACTGTCCATCACCATTGCAAATAAGAAAGGGCTCTGAGCTGATCCTTGATGTAATCCCACCTCCACCTTAAACGCATCTGTCACTCCCACCGCAGACCTCACTGTTGTCACACTACCCTCGTACATATCCTGTACCACACTTACATACTTCTCTGACACTCCCAACTTCCTCATACAATACCAAAACTCCTCTCTAGGCACCCTGTCATATGCTTTCTCTAAATCCACAAAGACACAATGCAACTCCTTCTGACCGTCTCTGTACTTCTCCATCAACACTCTCAGAGCAAACATCGCATCTGTAGTGCTCTTTCCTGGCATGAAACCATAATGCTGATCACTAATCATCACCTCCCTTCTTAATCTAGCTTCCACTACTCTTTCCCATAACTTCATGCTGTGACTGATCAGTTTAATCCCTCTGTAGTTACTACAACTCTGCACATCACCCTTATTCTTA
This sequence comes from Protopterus annectens, assembly GCF_019279795.1. NCBI lineage: Eukaryota > Metazoa > Chordata > Ceratodontiformes > Protopteridae > Protopterus > Protopterus annectens. The sequence continues at coordinate 15,310,621 of NC_056728.1, forward strand.
AAAATCGGTACCAAAACACTTTTTCTCCATTCCTCAGGCATCCTCTCACTTTCCAGGATTTCATTAAACAATCTAGTTAAAAAGTCCACTGCCATTTCACCTAAACACCTCCATGCTTCCACAGGTATGTCATCTGGACCAACAGCCTTTCCGGTCTTCATCTTCTTCATAGCTATCCTTACTTCCTCCTTACTAATCCACTGCACTTCATGATTCACTGTTCGCACATCATCCAACCTTCTTTCCCTCTCATTCTCTTCATTCATCAACCCCTCAAAGTACTCTTTCCATCTGCTCAACACACTCTCCTTGCTTGTGAGTATGTTTCCTTCATTATCTTTTATCACCCTTACCTGCTGAACATCTTTACTAGCTCGGTCCCTCTGTCTAGCCAATCAGTACAGGCCCTTTTCTCCCTCCTTAGTGTCCAACCTTTTATACAACTCATCATACACCTTATCTTTAGCCTTCGCCACCTCTCTCTTTGTAGATAAATGAGTTTCTTTAATTATTTGATTGAAAATGTCACCATATTATAAACTGTTATGAAAGAGAGATGTGATACAAGTCTTTTTATTCATTATATCCCAGTGAAGTCTCCATGTCTGCAAAGGTTCTAGATTTGGCTACTGCAAGTTGGGACTCTGTTCAGGTGCTGAAAACATAAGAAAGTTCATCAAAGAATGCATCATCTCCAAGGATAGCCATGGTTGTCCAAATAAAGGTAAATATGAACTCCGTTTTTTTCTCAGATGGATAAATAGTAGAGTAAGATATAGCTGACACCTTTATATACAGTAGAAAGGCTAAAAAAGCAAGTCAACAATATGAAAATGGTAGTTCTCTACCTGAAGTTTGTAAATCTCCTGTAGGACTCCAAAAAGAGGATAAGTATCTCACTTGTCCAAAGTCAATAAAAATGCACCATGTTGTAGAAGAAGCAAGGCAGTCTGCAGAGTTAACACCATGAAGTTGTTGATTTTACAAACTTGTTCAGAGTTGACAGTATAGGAATCATTCTTCATTGTTGTCTTTTTTTGGAAGTAGAAGGATCTTGAATACATTTTTCTTTTTGTATTTCTTTAACCTGTTCTACTACCTGTATAACCAGAAGATTTTTCTGAACTAAGTAGGCCAGACCAAGCGTATGTTTTGGTAGAAACAGATATAGGTGGGGGTTGGAGTATGAAAAAACTCTGTTGAGCATCCCATTTATAGCACAATGTTACCTGCTTACACTGAGATGGCAAATGACAAGGATGGCCTCCTATTTGCACCAAATGGGGAAGGGCAAATGACAAGAGATGACGGATCTGCATCTCAGAACTACATGAGGAATTATCTAGTCGGTTGTGAAGGGGACTTCCTGCTCTTGGAGGTCCTTACTTTTCCTGTTCAGTGCCTGCTGTTTCCTTTGAAACTGCTTCTTGCTACAAAGATGTCGCTGCCTTTTGGCCCATTTTCCATAAAATGGCCAGCTTTTATTGTGATACTTTTTGCTGTATTTAGACTACAATTACACATCATTTATTTAACTTTCTGAATAGTGTTACCCTTTTCTTCTAATTGCTTTAGTACATTTTGAGAAACAATGCCAAAAGAAAGACTAGTCAAAAAGCGGAGTCAATAAGTTTGACTTTTATATATCAAGAAATGGCTGTGTTTTGAGTGAGCCACACACATCTTCTCAGTCTAGAACCAAAAGCAACAGCTCAAAAGCAAGCATTTACTTCATCAAAAATACATCTGACTATATGAGTTCACTTTTTTAGCCATTTGTGTTAACTTAGGCAACTTTTCCCTAATGGCCTAAGGAATGTATCTTTAGTTATTTTTTTTTTTTGGGGGGGGGGTGGTTTAATGAACTTGCCAATTTGTTTGGTAATTAATGACCCCAACACCCAAAGTCTCTATGGTGTAAACCTTTTCCCAACTCTGTAAAACACAAAGATATAGGACTACCGACTTTGCCTTCCTGATATCATCAGCTGAATGAATTATGATATGAAGAGATGAAGATATGCAAACTTAGGCTGATGTCATGGAAGAAATTAAATTTATGTTTAAACTATAGCAATGTTTTAAAAAATTTTGAAACTCATATATTCATACTGAAGAAATATATCTAAATCTATGTATATACAATACATATAAAGATGGGGTACTTCATTCTTGTTTTTCCTTTGTTACACATTCCTCTCCCCCCTTTCTTAATTTAAAAATCAGTAAAAATTTTAAAATAAAAAATTGTCAATCACCCTGCTTTCCTTTTCTAATGTTGCATTCATAATGTAGGAGGGAAAACAAATCTATGTAAGATTCAAGTTCTGGGTTAACAAAAGTTAATTACTAGATTCCCATATGAAACAACATTGTTCTCTAATACCTTTCACATACATCTTTTCTTCAGGTCCTTGTATAACTTCAATATGTATGTATGTCATGATATGAATCAGTGAGTGTTCATCAGACTTGTAATGATATGAATCAGTGAGTGGTGGTTAGATGTAATCAAATGAATCAGTGAATGCTGGCGAGATGCAATAATATGAATCTGTGAGTGGTGGGTGAGATGTAATGATATGAATCAGTGAGTGGTGGTGAGATGTAATGATATGAATTACTGAGTGGTGGTGAGATGTGATCATATGAATCAGTGAGTGGTGGTGAGATGTAATCATATGAATCAGTGAGTGGTGGTGAGATATAATCATATGAATCAGTGAGTGGTGGTGAGATGTAATGATATGAATTACTGAGTGGTAGTGAGATGTGATCATATGAATCAGTGAGTGGTGGTGAGATGTAATCATATGAATCAGTGAGTGATGGTGAGATGTAATATGAATCACTGAGTGGTGGTGAGACGTAATGATATGAATTACTGAGTGGTGGTGAGATCTAATCATATGAATCAGTGAGTGGTGGTGAGAAGTAATGATATGAATCAGTGAGTGATGGTGAGACTTGTAATCATATGAATCAGTGAGTGGTGGTGAGACATAATGATATGAATCACTGAGTGGTGGTGAGATGTAGTCATATGAATTACTGAGTGGTGGTGAGAAGTAATGATATGATTCACTGAGTGGTGGTGAGACTTGTAATCATATAAATCAGTGAGTGGTGGTGAGATGTAGTTATATGAATCAGTGAATGGTGGCTATATTTAATGATATGAATCACTGAGTGGTGGTGAGATGGAATGATATGAATCACTGAGTGGTGGTGAGATGTAATCATATGAATCAGTGAGTGGTGGTGAGATGTAATTATATGAATCAGTGAGTGGTGGTGAGATGTAATCACATGAATCAGCGAGTAGTGCTGAGATGTAATGCATCAGTGATTGGTGGTGAAATGTAATGATATGAATCAGTGAGTTGTGGTGAAATGTAATCACATGAATCAGTGAGTGGTGGTGAGATGTAATGTATCAGTGATTGGTGGTGAAATGTAATGATATGAATCAGTGAGTGGTGGTAGGACTTGAAATCATATGAATCAGTGAGTGGTGGTGAGATGTAATTATATGAATCAGTCAGTGGTGTTGAGATGTAATGATATGAATCAGTGAATGGTGGTGAGACTTGTAATCATACGAATCAGTGAGTGGTGGTGAGATGTAATCATATGAATCAGTGAGTGGTGGTGAGATGTAATTATATGAATTACTGAGTGGTGGTGAGATGTGATCATATGAATCAGTGAGTGGTGGTGAGGTGTAATCATATGAATCAGTGAGTGGTGGTGAGATGTAATATGAATCACTGAGTGGTGGTGAGACATAATGATATGAATCACTGAGTGGTGGTGAGATGTAATCATATGAATCAGTGAGTGTTGAGATGTAATCATATGAATCAGTGAGTGGTGGTAAGACTTGTAATCATATGAATCAGTGAGTGGCGGTGAGACGTAATGATATGAATCACTGAGTGGTGGTGAGATTAAATGATATGAATCACTGAGTGGTGGTGAGATGTAATCATTTGAACCGGTGAGTGATGAAGATATGTAATCATATGAATCACTGAGTGATGGTGAAACGTAATGATATGAATCACTGACTGGTGGTGAGATGCAATCATATGAATCAGTGAGTGGTGGTGAGAAGCAATGATATGAATCAGTGAGTGGTGCTGAGACTTGTAATCATATGAATCAGTGAGTGGTGGTGAGACATAATGATATGAATCACTGAGTGGTGGTGAGATGTAATCATATGAATCAATGAGTGGTGGTGAGATGAAATGTAATGATACGAATCAGAGTGGTGGTGAGATGTAATCATATGAATCAGTGAGTGGTGGTGAGAATTATCATATCAATCAGTGAGTGTTAGTAAATCTTGATAAAGGAATACATTTGCAAAGGAATCCAAAAAAACATCAAGAGTCTGGTTACTGCAAAACTATTATCTCTATCTCCCTCTATCATTTGCAAAATATGAATTTGGGGGAAGAGACAAACTGGAGAGGCAACAGTTTTATATCGTTCAGAGTCCTCCTTCTTATGACATAATATCTCTCACTTTAAGAAAAAGTAGAATAGAAACATCTTGGAACATTTTGTGTTTAGTAATGGCTGCATGATTCTTAATTCTTTTTTATTTATTTATTTTATTATAAGTAGAATGGAGAGCACGTTTCTTTTTCTACCATGCTCTTCCAAAAACAAAAACAGGCACTACTGATGAGAATATTTGTATTTTTTTGTGGGTGGGGGACAACAGATTAGAATTTGATAGCCAGAAGAAGGATTTTCTCATGAGATGTCATCTATCCTCAAAAACAGTTAATCTGAAGTTGGAAACACTATCAATTCTGGAAACCCTGCCTGGAGATAAGGCCTAAAATGATTCAACCCTAACAGACTAATTGCAGCAACTGTTTAATTCAGGCAGAAAAATGAACTTGGGAAATACTGTATGCTGTTTTCTTTTATAGCTGGCTACCATCTGATTGCCACATCTAGGGACTGCATTACAGCAGGCTAGGAGATATAAGGCTACTGATAAGATCAGCTAAAGACTGGCTATTGCCTGTGAATTGATTCCAATACAGATATAAGAATATTGCACAATGACTTTTATCATGTACTTTAATAACGTTTTGCTATATATCCCTTTCAGACCCAGATACTGCACACACACAAAAACTGCCAGTAGCTACACTCCTCTGCACAGCGATGCACTGTACACACTTTATCATCTTCTACAAATTTTCCTACATTAAATTAATACAAACACTGCTTTATTCAACTCATCTAGAAAATCATTTTTCATAGGATCGTAGGATAATAGCAGATTACTAGGCTACTGACCCACAGTTTGTTTCAAGCCTAGCTGTTTCATCCAAATGTAATGATATAGAAATGTTACTTAATACCCAGGAAAGCATTTAGTAATGACTGCCAATGTCCAGGAGGGTTGTAAATGCTATTCCTGGTAAGAATTTATTGTGCCCCATCAACTCATCCAGGTTCCTTTTTAACAATATCATAGAGGTGCTCTGTTTCGCATGAACAGGTAGCCTTTTCCAAAGGCACAGCACTCACTGAGAGATAAATCTGTCCCTCTAGCTTGTCCTATTTAAGCCACAGGCCATATTTAGGTCCCTGGAACAGGTGCCCTAGTCAAGCTTGATTTACCAATATGCACCAAGTTCATTAGGTTTGGGTCTGAGATTGCTTTGTAAGCCAGGCATAAGTGTCCCCTAAGAAGTCGATATGATCAGAGTAAAGTGACAGGGACTTTAGTCTGTCTGTGTAAGGCATCTACTGGATTCCCCTTGATCTTCTTTGTTAGAAACCTCTGAGATCTCTCCAATTGCTGCAGCTGCTTTGTACGGTACATGCAGAACGAGGCATTATACTCAATTATGGGCCTGATTAGTGCTCATTATAGAGGGATCATAACCTGTTTTGCTCTCAAAGAGATAGTTTTATTAATCAAGTGTGCTACATAGAAAACCTTCCTTACTATAGTAGACACATGGTGGTTGAAGTTAAGGTTGCGGTCAACTTGTGAACCCAAGTCCCTTACCATTTCATGGGTACTTAGAGTATTGTTGTTGATTTGATAGTGTGAAGGGACATTTTTTTGTGCCAAACAGAATGATGATGCATTTCTTTGCATTCAATTTGACAGCATGACTAAGACACCAGTCGTTAGTCTGTGTAAGACCCTCCTGGAGTATACTGACATAATTTGGGGATTGAATACTTGCACCAGGTTTGCAGTCATCTGCAAACTTGGTCAGCCACAACCCCTTAGTTTTGACCTGAACTTCTGAGAGGTATATACCAAGCAGTAAGGGGCCCAGCACTGACCCCTGTGCCACCCCACTGGTAACATATCCGTTGGTTGATGTGGAGTCACCCACTTTGATAGTGTGTGTCTGGTGTGTGAGCCAGTAAGCAGCCCATCTTAAAACGAAGGAGTTTATATTCAGTTTGCTAAGTTTATCGGTAATGCCTGAGTGTGGGATTGTGTCGAAAGCCTTTGCCAAGTCGAGGTATGCTGTGTGCACAGATTTCCCTCATCAATGGCCCTGATTACATTTTCAAACAAATCCACAAGATTTAAAAGGCAGGATCTGCCCTTGAGAAAGATGAACTGGTTAGGATCCAGGGTTTGGAGGTTGCCTATGTCTTTATTTATGAAGTCCATAATGATATGTTCCATGGCCTTACAGATGAGGCTAGTCAGGCTTATGGGTCTGTAATTCCCTGGGTCTGCTGCTAGGCCACCTTTGTGGAGGGCAGTAACTGTTGCTGTTCTCTATCCCGCAGGAACAAAGACTGTGGTTAGACTATGATTGAAAAGGGTATTTAATGGTGATGCTACTTCATGGTTTAGCCTGTTTAGACGAGAGCCTGGAATGCCATCTGGTTCCATGGAGGCTGTGTTTTTTGCCTTGGACAAGGCTTTGATGACCTGTTCTTCAGATATGTAGGTTGGGGGGGGGCAAGGTTTGTGATAGACTTGGAGGGGATGGGGGAATGAAATTTTCCCCAAACCTATCCGCTAGCAGGGTCGCTATCTCTGTTGGGTCATTGCGTGTGATACCATTGGTCACTAGTTCTGCATATGCTTGGGTCCTACCTTTTAGGCTACGTACATAGCTGTAAAAGGCCTTATGGTTATCATTGGCTGTGATAGGCAAGTTTTTTTCAAAGAGACCCTTACAGGATTTGACAAGTTGTCTTATTTGCCTGTTGAGGTTGAGGAGGGTGCTTTTCCATTGTTGGGGTCTCACCTTTATTTTCATGGACAGCAACTTTTGGCATTTATTGTAAGGTTTGTTGATGCTGGATGTCCACCATGGTGGCTTGTTTTTACTTGGGGCTCTGGCTTTGATTCTTTCTGGTACAGCCGAGTCTATACACTTATATGAGTTATTGTACAGGGCTTTAGTGTAAACTTTGGTGTAGTTACCACTTCCAGCTGGGTGTGGGGCTCAGAATGCATTTATACCTTTACCTAGGAAGATATAGTTTGCCTTGGTGAAGTTTTTTAGTCTGTGTTGTGGTGTTAGTGTCAGCTTGAAGGTGGCTGATTTATGGTCAGATTTAACTAATGAGGGTCCAACAGCTGTGGTAGTGCATCCATTTGACATGTTAGTGAGGACCAGATCTAGTATGTTTGTTCCTGTTGTCGGGGTATGAAAGTACAGTTGTGTACACTTACCATAAATGTAGATGTTCGAGTATAGTCACTGTTGCAGTCATCACATTTGGATTATCTGCTTGCAGTAGCCCTCAGTCGGCCTGATTAACAAAGTCTTGGGTCCTACATCAGTTGCTGTCTCTTCTTCCATGACGTCAGGTAGTCAGGGGTATAAAACATGCAGCCAACACCATTACATCAGTTTTTTTTGCCCCAGATGTCAGGTGCCCCCTTAATGGGAAGCAATAAAAAACAAAAAAAAAAAAAATATATATATATATATATATATATATATATATATATATACGGATATACCTCCAATAAAAAAGCAAATACTCCAAAAAGCTTTTAAGCATAGTAAAGGAGAGTAGAGGTATAACCAAAAAAAATCAGGGGGCTGGAGGGAGGGTAACCAGGACTGCAACAGCGAATACACTCGAACATCTACATTTATAAGTGTATACAACTGTACTATGTTCTTCATGTTTCACTGTTGCAGTCATCACATTTGGGTAGATTCCCAAAGCTAAGGATGGGAGGAGGAATTTAGATAGCATTAGGACCAGCTATAAGGCCCTGCATGACTGCAGTGGCAAAGCCAGCTCTGGATTTAGAGAAAATTGGCAAATGGTAATGCTTGGTGAAAGTATGTACAGAACTCCATGTAGCAGCTTCTAGGATGTCCCTAGTAGGGACACCACTGAGAAAGGCTGTAGAGGCAGCTGCAGCCCTGGTTGAATGGGGTCTGATCCCCTTTAGGGTAGGTTTTCCATGGTGCTTATAGCAGAAATGAATGCAATGGCCTATCCATTTAGAAATGGTTTGCTTTGAAATAGCCTTCCCCTCTGCCCCTGCAGTTTGTCTGTGCACATCTAAGGAGTGCAGTATCCATTCCCCTTTGTTCTGTGGATTAGGAAATAAGGTTGGCAAATGAATGGACTGATTAAGAGCCACACCGGATACCACCTTGGGCATGAAGGAGGGATTGGTTCTGAGGGACACCCTGTCCGCATGAAAGATGATGAAATGTTCCACTATGATAAGGGCCTGTAATTCAGATACCCTTCTTGCTGAAGTGATTGCTAAAAGGAAGGCTGTTTTCCAAGAAAGGAATTTTAAATTTGCACGTGCAGCTGGCTCGAAAGGAAGAAGAGTGAGTTTCTCCAATACAAAGTTAAGGTCCCAGGCTGGAGCTGGGGCTCTCCTCGGTGGTCTTAAATTTTTGGCCCTTCTGAGGAACTGCTTGAGCAGTGGACGAGAGAAGAGAGTAGGTTCTGTGTTAAAATGAGCTGAAATGGCTGAGGCGTGAATTTTGATGGAGGAAAAAGAAAGGCCCTTGTGAAGTATCTCAGTTAAGTATTGTAGAATCTGAGATAAGTTGGGCGCTGCTGTGCTCATCCCTTGAGATTGGTTCCAGGCACAGAATCTTTTCCATTTTTCAGCACAAGATTTTCTAGTACTAGGCCTCCTTGCCTCTAAAATGATATCCATCACTGGTTTACTGAGGGATGGTAAAGGAGAAATTAGGTAATTAGCCAGGCTGCTAGGTTCAGGGGTTTGAAGCTGAGGGTGCAGAATCTGGTTCTCCTGATGAGACAACAGGGTAGGGGTCTGAGGCAGGTGCTATGGGGCCAACAGTGACACACTGCACAGGAGGGGGTACCAGTGTTGGCATGGCCAGTCTGGTACAATCAATATCATCCTTGGTTTGTCCTGTTTGATCTTTAGTAGTACTTTGGAGAGGAGAGACAGAGGAGGAAAGGCATAAACGGATAGGTTTTTCCAGCTGAAGGACAGAACATCCACTTTCCAAGCTTGTTTGTGGGGAGTCATTGTGCAAAATTTGTCTAATTGGTAGTTCTGGGGAGAGGCAAACAGGTCTATATCTGGGCTCCCCCATTTGTTTGTTAACATGTTGAAAGTCTTTGGTTCCAGTTTCCACTTGTATGGGTCCATGAGGTTTCTGCTTAGTCCACCAGTGTATTTAGTTTTCCTGGCAGGAATTGAGCTTGTAGATGCACTTGGTATCTCAAGGCTGTGTTCCACAGTGCCATGGCTAGTCTGCAGAGTGTTTAAGAATGGGTACCCCCCTGCTTGTTTATGTACCACATAACAGTAGTGTTGTCCGTCTTTACCATTAATTGTGCTGGAAGAATGTGGTCCTTGAAGGCTGTCAGTGCATTCTGTACAGCTAACATTTCTTTTTGATTGATATGCAGGTGCATTTGACTTGGGTTCCATTTGCCCTGAATGCACTTCCCTGCCAGGTTAGCCCCCCATGCATAGTCTGATGCATCTGTTGTTAGGTTTTGGGTGGCAGGGGGTAAAGTGAATGGTAGGCCTTGTTTTAATGGCAGGCCTCTGCCCACCAAAGGAACTGTAAGCATAGGCAAGGTATGATAGGAATCATTGCTTCTAGATCCTGAGAATGTTGACACCATAGGCGTTTTAGATACCACTGTAGTTTCCTCATATGCAGTCTTGCATATGGAATTAGAAGAATGCAGGAGGCCATGAACCCCAAGGCTTACAGTATTTGTCTTGCAGATAGCAGGGGTTTTGTGGCCACTAGTTTGAAGTAGATTGTCAAATGAATGAGCAGAGGCAATAGAGTCCTCAGCATCAGAATCCTCACAGGTAGATAAGGGTAAATCCTGGTCATCAGAGGAAACAGAAATTTCAGAATCCTGGTTAGAAGTATCATAAGCAAACTCAGTCCTAGGTCTCTTAGAGAGGGAAGTTTGGCTTCCCCTGATTTAAGTAATAAGGTCTTCAGCCATTCTTATCATTTGTTTTTTAGGCATAGAGGCCTGACCATGTGGTCTGGGCATCGGTTTTCTACGCATGGTTTGAGTTTTTGGCCTTGAAGAAGAAGATGGCATCGGTTTAATATGCAAGTCAGTAGGCCTGAATATACCCTCAGAAGCTGGTGCCTGCACAGCGGCTCCGGACCCATCCAAGATAGACATGTCCGCAGGTTCCACAGTTGAAGCATCTCGTGGCATACCGGACTCCGAATGGGTCTCAGTAGAGGTCTGCGAATCTGAAGTAGTGGGTATCAGGGGCTGCGAAAGCACCTCACTGAGTACCGGTGAACTGGCGACTGGCTTAGGAAAAGCGTCGTCGGCAGCTTTGGACCTAGGCGGCCTGTCTCTGTCTTTATCTTTGCATTTTTTTCACAATGTCGGTAGTCGGATGGCTTACCGAAGACATATCTGGATAATTGAACTGAGCACCAAAATATTTAGAAGTGAAAATATACTGACGATGGATAGTTTGTTGTTTAAATAAGGCACAAAACTGACAGCGAGGTACGTCATAGTCAGGGCCTAGGCAAGGCATACAGTAGGAATGAAAATCTTTATGAGGTATTTGCTTTCCACAAGAAATGCAATTATTTACTTTTACTGACATCGGTTAAGAGCACGAAAAAGTTTCCCCAACAGGGTACTTAGCTTTTGGTTGAAGACTTCGGTTCTGAAACTCGAAAATGAAAATTTCAGGAGTCGGCCGACCAGCACTTGCGAACTGCTTCTGCTTCGGGCACCGCACGGCAAGAAAGACTGATGTAATGGCGTCGGCTGCATGTTTTATACCCATGACTACCTGATGTTATGGAAGAAGAGACAGCAACCAATGCAGGACTCAAGACTTTGTTAATCAGGCTGACTGAGGGCTACTGCAAGCAGATAACTCAAATGTGATGACTGCAACAATGAAACACGAAGAATATCAATTTGATACAGGGCATTTAAGTTAACAAAGTCAAGGAACTTTTGCGTTAGCGGATTTGGGCTACAGTAGGTTTCCCAGTTGATGGTGGGATAATTGAAATCCCCCATAACCACAGTGTTCCATAATATTTGGATTGTCTTCAGTTTGGTCAGGTAGGCCTCATGCACATCATGACCCATGCAGGGGGATCTATAACTGGATATGACTTGAATGGGGGTCTTACCCCCCTTGTAACCTGAACTTAGAGTAACTCCATGGAGTTCTCCAGTCTAACTAGACAGGAGGTGAATTTATCTCTAATACAGATAAAAACATTAAGGCTTTGGTTCTCACATGTTCATTTTGTGGTCTAAAGTTGTGGAAGGCATTACAGCCTTGTGAGGCCAGGGTACTCTCTGAGGTCTTGAACCAGGTTTCTGTGACTGCACAGACATCTACATCTTCCAATGATAGAAGTGCTTCCAGGGTGTGCAGTTTTTGATTTAAGCTCCTAGAGATTAGCAGCACAACCCTTAATTTTTTATGACTGGCAAATTTCACATTGGTAAGTTTATTTTTGGAACTACGCCTAAAAAAGGCACTATGGGGGAGGCAACAGCCTTTTCAAGTAGCCAAAAACCTAGAGGTACCAGGTGCAAACCATCTCTGGAAAAGTAGTGAGGTTTGTTGACTATGGCTTCCCAGGCTGACTGGAACTGGATCCTCTTTGAATTTCACCATAAACTATGCTAATTATTGAAATTGATCATTTTTTGTTATACCGTGGCATCATTCTAGGTGAGGGTAGTATGCTGCTCAAGGCTAGAGACATAGCTGCCTGGGACATGTACTCACAGAGCTCAATCCTGTCTCTCTTAATATAGTCCAGTGAGGTACATCTCAGGTCGTTCACTCCAACACAATCTATGACATAATGGTACTTGTTGCTGAGAAACCTGAGTGCATGCATGATCTGATGAATCCTGGCACTGGACAGGCAGCTGACTATGACTTTCTCCTTGTGCAGCCTGGTGAGTAGGACATCTGTGTGTCTCACTACTGAGTCTCCAATGACTAGAAATTTTGTTTTTTGTGTGTTATGCCTTATGGGTTGGTGAGACACTGGTGTTGCTATGTGTCTTGGGTGCTGTGGGAACTGTATTAGTTGTAGCAGTTTTGTGTTTGGGAGGTCTCTGGTGTCTCAGTAGGTTTTTTGAGAGAACCTCCACATATTTTGATTTTTATATTGGATGCGTGCTATGTATATGAGGAGGGGTACTATGTGCATGTGTAGTGGTGGGTGGGCTGACAACCTCTTCTATGTTACTATGTTGAGTGTGAGAGAGCATGGATTCAAGATTCATGGTGTAGCTACATCTCTCACACTCTAGTGAGTGAGTGCATTGTCATCCCTTTTGGTAAAAACTCTGTACCCATGAGCTACCACATAGGCGGTAGTCTACTTAACACCGAAAGTGTGATAAGAGACCTTGGGTCACAGGTGGATAGTAGTCTCTCCTTTGATAATCACATTGCCACAGTAGTCAGGAAATCCTTCTACGTGGCACACCTCATCACAAAAGGTTTCTCATCCAGGAAAAAAGATGTCATTGTTCCCCTCGACTCATCACTCATTAGACCCATTATAGAGTACAATGCCCCTTTTGGTATGTACCTCACAAGACATCTACAACAACTGGAAAGGCCACAGAAATACCTCACAAAGAGGATTACTGGCCTCAAACAGATGCCCTACGCAGACCGTCTCAAAAAATTCCAACTTTACTCTGTCGCATATTGCCTACTCAGAGGCGATCTCTGCCTAACATACAAAGCTATGTCAAACCCAGAGCTGTTAGACATGCTCCACGAAAAGAAATCCCAATCCCTCCAAGCTACACACTCTAGGGACCTAAACCTTGTCACCACAATAAACAGAACATGCTGGAGGGATAGACCCCTGTCCCAGAGACTTCCCATACTATGGAACAAACTACCTATCTATATTAAACAAAGCTCCTCTTTAGCACTCTTCAAGAAAAATCTTGATGATTGGATGGGAGATAGGAAATTCACCCGAGGGATCACTTCTGTGGCTCTGCTTGAAGGGCACAGGAAAATAATTTTCTAGGTTGGCAAAAGCCAGGGTACCATTTGGCTAGGCTTATATAGGCCCTATTGCCAATAGCCTAGTAATACCCTATGAACCTATGAATCTATTAGTAAATGGTTGTTGGTGTACATGAGGTAATTGTTATACTTCCTCAAGAGACCCAAGTCAACAAGATTGGCAGGAGAAACAAGGGTGGTCCAACTGTCAATAATGCTAGGTTGAATACGGTTGTCACTAGGAGGGGCTTTTCAGGATCACTCAAAGAGGAGCTCAGTGGATGGATATTTCTGCCTGTTTTTTGGGGGTGGGTAATTTAATAGGTTTCAGCTCACTAGCAGTATTTCTTTGACTGGAAAAGTACTAAGGATGAGGCCTACACTAATGTGCTACAGCTGTAATTAAGGGAAAAACTGTTGAATTAATCTGTTCAGCTATGGTGCACAAGTGCGCAGCAGTGAGCGATGCTGCACAACACATAAACAAGCAGAAACCTGCTCAAATGCAGGTCTTAAATACCAGAGGCTAAAAACTTGAAGAAACTTGAAAAAAGGTTCAAAAGGACCAATAAGGATGCTTATTCTAAGCCCTAGACCAACCACCACAGACCAGACAGGTTCCAATCAACACAATCCTCTCACTAGCGTGCAGAAAGACCCCTTCCAATCCAAGAAGGCCTGGAAAACATGCTCACTACAAACAACCACTACAAGCAGACCTAGATTCAGCAAACCTATATCTGGACTATGCTACAGCTACTAGCTACCCTAGTTTCAGCAGGAACCACTAGAAAATGTTTAACACAGAAGAAAAATAGCAGTGAGATACTAAAAACATGTTTAAAACAGCAGAAAAACAGCAAGGAGACTCTAAAGAATGTTTTAAACAGCTAACAAATCATTTATTATAGCACTCCTTGGTGGAAAAAAACAGAACAAGCAAAACAGATTGCTTTGCAACAGTGAAAAACACCAGCAAATATTTAACAAACAGTGAAAATAGCATAAACAGCTTAGTAAACAGTGAAAACAGCAATAAAATATGATTGAACAGCACAGTAAGGCAGACAATTGCAGTACAACAGTGTAGATTAGCACACAGTATATAAATACAGTAGTAAAGTAAGTGGCATGCAATAAAAAGTGCAGTAAATAGTATAAATAAGCAAAAAACAGGCAACTTATGGTTTGGAATCCTCTATTAATCTGGTGTCTCAGCTCAGAGTTGTGGTTGGTATCCCTCCTCAGTGGCAGTATGTCCAAGAAAATACTGGCTAAAGTCCTGCTTCTATACCCAGGATGTGGTTGAGGGTATTGATAGGGTCTGCAGGAATTAGAATGATCAGGAGTGCAGCCAGACTTGTTCATGTTTATGGTGTAGAGTAAGATATGAAACATTAGACTTCTGGGGAAATATGTTTATAGTATTACAGAACTTAGCCTGATGAGATCTCACTACATGAGGGATGTAAATTAATATTTTATCATTGCAATTGGTCTGACTGAAATAGACCCATGATGCTGACATGCATAGACTATGATAGTTAGGGAAGCATGCCTCTCAACCTCTTATTGCAAGAATTCTGGACAAAGTCAAAAATAATGGGGGGACAAAGTTCCATAAACTGGGACAATCTTGAAATATTGCTCGTATAAACTTAAAAGGTTGGTAGAATAACAGGTTTTGCATTAGGTATTTTCTGAAAGGTATAAGTCAAACTCAAATGTCTGCTATTATTTAGTGACTTCAGTCCTCAACAATTTGCTAGACAACCACGTGTTATGAGGAACAAACTAAAACTATGAGAGAAAAATCTGGACATTTTCCAAAATGCTGGAATTCTGAATAGTTGAGAGGAATAGTGAGCAGGTGGGAGAGTTAGTCCGTTATGTCTATGTGCTAACATGCTCTAACTGCACTAAAAGTTATATTTATTTATTTATTTAATTTATTTAGCACATATAGCACAGGATAGTTATCACTGGAGCGTTCTCTGACTTTTATTTCAAGCTATTTGCTGAACCCAGCTGAGATTCACACTCAGGCAGCTCTTAGAGCACCAGGCTCAGAGGTCTGGTTATTATAAAGGCTAATCCCACAGACTGCAGGGCCTGCTGACATATCATTTATGCTAGAACGCATACAAAGTACCATACTGGTTCTAGCAGCATGGAATACCTCAGGACACTAGGGCCTTGTCACTACAGTTTTGCAAAACCCTAATAGGTTAGTTGATCTTGCTGTTACCTTTTTTTGAATGAATGAATTAGCTGGTTAATGCCAGGAGTAACAACTGCCTCTTTTTGGGGCAAGCAGTTAAATGGCTTGTTTAGAATCACACAGTTGGCAAAGAGGGACTTTAGGGAATCAAACCCAGGGCTACAGGATGAAACTCATTAGCAGCTCATAGTCTATGCTAAACTGCCAGACCTTAATGGTGAAATCAATTGACACTTGACTTAGATTACTGTACAACTGTTAAAAGTGCATATCATGATACATTCTAAGTCTGGAAATTACTTCTCTGTGCTACAACCTACAGATCAATCTTCTTCCTAAATAAGGACATAAAACGTTTAGTAAAATGACTTGACCTTCATAATGTGACTATAACAAAGGCTATCATAATACAAAGTTCTCAAACTAGCCTTGTGGCTGAAATTTCATTGCTAGACCACATTCAAATACTGCTGGTCCTGGCACTGCAGACTTTTCCAGTGTACACAGCATATGGATTTATTAGTCATACATTTTGAGAAAGTACTTCATGCCCCTAAATGGACACACATATATGTCAGTCTGTCTACTTTTTTGGACCACACTTCATCTGTTTGGCACATGCCTTTAAAATAAAAAACACTAGTGAAGGCTCTATATAAAAACACTGTCTTATGTCCTTCAAACTTTCCTGTGGCACCTGATAAGTATATCTCCTCTCAACCATGAGACCACCCAAATGAAGACCAACTACCATTCAAATAGATACCCAATCATCCCTCCAGCAGAGCACCCCAAAATGTTAGCATGTGCAATTGACTTCAGACCAACTATAGTTATTTGTTGTATCCCCCCATGAAAGATTATAAAGGTGTTGCAGGCCTTTCAATTAATCCACTGAAGAAGGAATTTTTCTTTTTTACTACACAGCACAGTGTATAAGCGGTACAGCCAATAAAACTTAGAAATACAATTTGCAGTGGCTTGGCTTCTGCATAAATTGAGCTGTGGCAAGAATTATACAAAAAACATTTGCAATATACTAAGTAAAATACATCAAACGGAAATGGCTAAGTGGAAGAATTTCTGTTTATCCTTCCTACATAGAATGTTGGCCTCCAAAGTACACACCCTAAGCAGAATCTTAGCTAGTAAAGAGCACCTCACTTCCATGTATTTTGAGATTCTTGAATCATATAACAATGAAGCACAGCAGACCCATTATTAATAAAATGCAAATGGCCATGTTCAAGTTCATAAAGAATGTGTAACAAATGTAATTACTAAATGCTAGCTCTATAAAAACTATGAAGCTGTGGTTGAAAGTTGAAAATTTAGAGCTGCATGCTCTGTTTTTTACAACTTTCTTAACAATATAAGGTTTACTGAATTCTCTGGAAAACTAGAAAACACTGACATAGTTTCTTTTTACAAATATGGCCATTGGGCATTTACATGGATACCTCCCTAGCCATTTGAATATTTGTATGTTATCTTCCATAATGATGTTTTTCTTCCTTAACATGCTACTTTTTTATTGGTAAAATATATATTTTTAGGAGTGCTTTTGACCCAAAACTATGTTGCCATAACTGAACCAGTAAAGCTGTTGGGAATACCCATAAAAAGCAATTCATCTATCTGCAACAGTGCTTTGCTTTCTTCAACTCATATCACTGGGAATTCCTACAAATGATCATACCCTGCAATTAGTTAGGAGATGATTATGGATATCCTTGGCCATGCTCTTAAAGTTAGACTAGTTGCACAGATTAACATTTGAGAAGCTGAAGATTCTAAAGTTGGTATCCTCTGTATCAAACTATAACCCATAAACCCATTAACCTTCCCACAAAGAGGACCTTGAGGTAGACAGATAATTAGGTGAACAAATACCAAAAACTGAACACAAACCTCCCTAATAAACCTGACCAAAAATATTTCATTAACCTGTATCTTGCATATGCAATATAATAAAGTAGTCCTCTAATGTGACTGTGAAAAAAATGAGTGCCTCTTCAGATCACTGTTGAAGCTATAGCTTTCAATGTACAAACTTGTTGAGTATGTACTGGAATTGTCTTAAAATCCAGGAGCTCTAGCCCATATGTGTGTGTGTTTGTCACTAGACAAGACCCATGCCATCTTTCAAACTAATAAGACTTAGACCACACACACACACCCACACACACGCACGCACACACACACACACACACACACACACACACACACACACACACACACACACACACACACACACACACACACACACACACAAAACCTATGGTTTCTGACACTCATCATGACATATTACATACACTTTTGGTTTGTTAATTATTCCATCAGAAAGGAAGAAAGAAATGAAAATTATTCTGGAAGATGTCACTATTACAGAGTATCTGCCTAAGCTTTGAAAGAGCATAGGTAAAGTTTACAGTCAGAACAAAGATGTGGGCCCTTTTCTGAGATACAGTATAACTATACATTTATTCAAGTCTTGCTAACTATATGAAAAGTCCTCGAAATTAAAGCAGTCATTTATATACATTAATACATGCATGTGTCTAGTCCAGAATATAATAAACAGGTCATAAACAAGCAGACAGACCTACCCCATTGTAAACCACTGACTGATTCTGTGTCACATGCCATGACTGTAAATAGTCTTTGGTGCTTTCTTTACATCAGCTCATGCTAGCATTTAAGCTAATATATCACAGGTTAGTTGCACGGTTATTTATTTAATTTTTAATGAATGTCTGAATCGAGCCACAAAACCCAAGCAAAAGCTTGATGTACAGTCTGTCATAATGTATTCCTCTCTACTAATGTTATCTACCTCAGAAAACAATGGAACAGAACACAATGGCAGGAGTGAAGTGACAATTATAACAAGGGACTTAAATCACAAAAGAACTAATACATTGTTACACTTACCTCATTTTAAGCAGACTTCAAAATGGTCTAAATATCTGACTGCATAAAAGAAAAGCAGCTCTTTTCTGTACCCTTAGAAGAAATAAATCCCATCCTATCCCATACTGACAAAAAGGTTTTGCTATCTCAGATTAAAACTTATAAGACTTAACGTCAGTCTAAGATAACTTGCCATATGTGTAGAGAAAGACCATCAAAAGGTCAAACTCTGGAGCTTCTGAAAGTCTGAACTTAACTTTAAAACATAAGTACCAACAGTTTTCTTATTTACTCCATGCTCTTAGGGAAACCATTCTTCCAGTATTTCTCAGACGCTGTAACATTTGAGCTACAGCAAAGGTAATTTTACTGTTTTGCTTAATAGCAAAGGGTTTCATATATTGTATATGTCTGAAAGTTGAGTTTATTGCCAAATGTCAAACTAATCAGGAAGTGTCAAGAAAGGAGTTCAATCTCCATTAGTTCTTTTCCATGTTAACTATTGATAGAGAGATAAAATTCATATAACATTTTATATCTCATTTAAACTTATTTTGTTTTAAGTTGTCTTACAGCACTGCAACTTCCTGAAGTGATAGTATAGTGGAAAACTTTCATCTCTGAAAGAAAAACTGCCACATGTCAATGTACTTGTTGATGTACTATTCAGCATGACATGAGCAGAGTAATACTTTGTAGTTGACATACAACTTACAAACAGACACAGACAGCCTAGAGGTAACAGGTAAGCAACCATTCTCTCTACTAAATTGGCAGTAACTGTCTAAGCAGAGCTGAATCACATGATGTTCCACATGCACTGTAGACTTATGGGAATCTTAAAGATACCCTGCACTATATAATATATCTGTCAACATAAACTTCATAGACTGACTATGCTACACTAGTTTATTGACTAGGGATGTCACATAACATACATATATCATCTGAGGTAGATCCAGGTACAAAAACCGTACAACAACATTAATACATATAAGACATGCAATATGACCATACAATACTTTTACAGCGGCATTATAACTCAGCCTTTGCTATAATGGCATGTAACAGAATCATTTATTTTGGATGGCTTTATAATAACTGTGTCATATCTAGACATTTTGCAGTACCTACTAGATGTTGGTGAAGTCACTGTAGGGTCGATGGTCATCACTGGATGAATTCTCTCCCTCTTCTCTCACCTCCTGATGACCTTCCTGAAGGCTCTGTTGATTGCACTCATTCACCCTATTTGTTCTGTCTGGGCAACAGCCAGGCATCCTCAAGATAGGCAAAAGCCATACAATCTTTTCATTCTCCCTAAGAAGTCTAATTAGTCTATTCATTCTCCTTCTGGTGAGAGTTGGGTCTTACAGAGCAAATCAGCTTCATGTAGTAAGGAACAGCCTATCTTTCCCTAACAGCAACAGCTGCTTGGTTGACAGAAGCTGTGCATTCTCCCATACATAAGCCCCCCATCCATGGCTCCACAAAGCAGTGCTCTACATTGACAATGCATGCCAACATAGCCATCACTAGGTGTCACCAGTGATATGGGCCTAACATCCTCCCTTCCATCCGATACATCTTCCTCCACCTCCCAACCACTCAATCAAGTATGCTGGCAATCATACAGGGGTTGTCTTAGCTGAGGTTAGAGCTTCATACCTCTACTCCACAGGACTGAGTTATTATCAGGAGGATTTTTGTCATCAAAATTTACAAATGGAGCTAGCACCACTAGCCTAGAGGGGTAATATCCTGACTATGTCCCAAGCAATCTGAACTGATTAGAGGCTCAGACACCTGCTATAACTGGTGCAGAATTGGAGGTGAATGATAAGGTTTAACAAGCTCATCTGTATTCTGGGGAGGGGAGGGGAGTGTGAGTTCAGGCATGTTCTTTGTGGTTTTAATCCACAATGAAGCCATTTAATTATATCACATGCAGAGGTGTGACTGTACATCTGAAAGACCCACTGTTATCCTGGTCATGGATGAGCATGCACAGGGGAAGGTAGGACGTACTCCTATAGCACATGGCTCTCACTACCGGTTTGCTCAGATCTTGGTTTGCAGAATGAATGGGCTAAATAGTTCAATCCTAGGGAACAAATGAGTCTATAAAACAACTAGGAAGACAAAACGTCATGATCAATGTGGGGAGGGGCACATCAAAAAAAACTAATGAATTCCTGAGTACACTTTCACAGTCAGGATAAATGATTTATGCATTCTTAGAAACAGTGCCATAGTGAGGTAACAGTGACACTTCATGGTTCCATTTTGAAATTTCTCAGTCACTTCAGCTACAAAATGTCCAGTCCCGGGCAAGTGCTTTCTTTTACATCTCAAAGCCAATCTTTCATTCATCTCAGCTATATAGGACTTTTGTGTGTTTGCATGACCAATAGTAATTTCATCTTGTCCATCTATTCCTAATAAGCAGGACTTCCCAATATGCTCAGTTGCTGAATTGTCACACCTGAAGACTAAACTGAATTTAGATTTTATACACACAACACAGCTTAATCTGAATCATTCTTTTTAGTCTGTGAGCAGAATAAGTCAGTATTATATCATTTGATTCAGACACTGAACTTCTCAAGCCCATTTCTTTGAGTGACATTTCAGCAGTGATGTTACATTCAACTCCAGTATCTGCATACAGGTAATGAGTATTCCATTTATATACAGCATTTCAGTCCAGTTATTTGTATATTGACAACACCACTGAATTTCTGAGATTAGTGAAGAAATTGTGCACACCATCCCAACACAGAGATAAGTTCACTGACAAAGACAATATTTTCTGCTTTGTATGTGTTGGTCAGGGAATTATTCACATTAGAGTTCAGGAAGTCATTTGTTTTGTTTTCATAAATTAAGTTTTTTCTTTCACTTGCATATCTGTGAAAATGGTTACGCTGATCACACCCTCTGCTGTTTATGTTAAGTGCTGGGCATGACTTTTCATGCTGATAACCACACCTTGAACAAAATGGTAGTTGTTGGAGCAGAATGCTTAACAGTTTTAACTGCAGCATCAGGTTCGTGTATGACATTTTTCTTGCTGCCACACTGTTAAGTATTTCTCATGTTGTTTTGTTACTACAGTGTTATTTTACTCACAGAAGACTTTAGTTTATTTTGATCTTGCATGCATCTAAATCTTCAACCATGCTTCTCAACTATGCCTAATTTTGCAAAAATTCCCTGATTTGCTTCATATTTTGATCTGCCCCTCATACAATTGTTGATTTTCGGGTATATCATTGTTTAATGACAGACAGAGCTTCAGACTTCTTCTTGTTCAGAAAATGCAGATTGATAAAAAAGTTAATAGTGCACCAGATTGTGCAAGTGAACTAGAGTAACATTTGAAATTGTCCCTAATTTTGAGCCTTTGTTTCTCCCATTATTTTTGGTTTTGTCCCAGATACTTCAGTAGAAACGATAAGAGTTTGACAAGCTCTTTCATTACAATATTGGTTAACTCTGCTACTCTGCACACATTCAAAGCTTTTCCAACATCGGATAGGACTTATACAAATGTTTACTTCTTATGTTATTATGTTAAGGCCAAAGATAATTCTGTCTTTGAGCAGAGGCTGGTGAAGTTCACAAAACTCTTTGTCTCTGAAACTTTAATTTGGTCACACAGGAATCAGTAAATTCCTGTAAGTCCTGCTTTCTTATAAAAATGGTGTATACACTGTAGTTTCTTTCTAGGCTTGAAATACTGCTGGGACCAGTTTTTAATAATAACCAAATTCAGTGTTGTTTTGTAGAAAGATTAAATGTGCTAAATACCTTAATGCATCATCTCCAGCTAGAGGATGAAAAGTTGCAATCTGAGAATTTGATTTCTTTGTTTTTTCAGTTAAACATGAAGTACTTCTGTACAAATTAAACTTCTTCACCTATTGCTTCCATCTTTCAGCCAAGTTATCTTGAGAAACTAGTGAAGTTGTCAGAGTAAGTGGTAAAATGAATACCATGATGAATATTTCAGTAGATGTACACAAAAGGAAATGGTGGATAATTAAAAAGAATTCAGGGTTATCATTTTCTCCAGAAGTCCTGTAACTGTTTCATCAATACCTGTGGCTTACTGTAGCTGTTACAAATGCGTTCTAACATTCCAGTTGAAATACTTTGCCATTTTTGGTGGGTTTTATTAACTTTTGAATCATCTGACTGTTTAAATCCATTTTCAAAGTTTTGATTCATTTCTGCCTGCAATTTCAGTTTTCTGTTTAGTTTAGTATTTTCGAGCTCATAGCTGTTGCTATTAAAGAAATGTGAACAGTTCTTTCATCTCTTTTGCATTCATTGTTTGAGGGTGGTGATCACAATAACAAAACTGAGCTGATGGCCTAGTGAAATCATGTTGAATCTTTGTATTGTTGCCACATTTTAAACATGAGCCCCTCAACAAGAAAAGGAAGTAAAAACAATGAAGAATACAAACTGTCCAAATTTTAGTAAAAGTTAAAGCTGTAGTGATTTTCTATTATCTCAGTTAACGCCATATACTGTTTTGCTTGGCATGATTTCAGTAATACTTCATCAGCACCTCAAACCTTAAAAACAGACATGGGTAGTAATAGCTAAAAGTTAATCAAACACTCTTTACTAAAGTGGCAGAAACTGCTTGTCTGAGGCAGAATCACATGACATCCACCAGGCACCATATCCATATTGTAGGATGGTTAAGATATACTGCACTGTTCATTACAGCTGGACGTTGAGAGTTCTTCCCATGTATTCATAACTTCATGCTGTTTCCAACACATCAGTGTCTTGCAGTTATTTTAGTTTATGTTCTACATTGCTTACTTATTGATTAACTGGACGGGAAGTCAAATGGCATCAGAAATCCTTTGGAGGGACAGGTATATCTCACAGAGGATACCTTTGTTTTGTAATAGACTCCCCATAAAACAAAGTTCATCCCTGTCCATTTTCATGTGCTACTTAGATCTGTGGATGGGAAATAGAAATTTTATCCCAGGACTGCCCCCTGTACTACTAATGGACAGATGCAGTTCCTGAATATTTTATTCTATACACAGGTCCCCTCAAATTATATATGGTATGATCCTAGCAGTTCTAATTAGTGGTAATATATAATTATCCACCATGGGATGGGTAAGCCCATTCTATAACCAAATGGGGTAGGTTATTTCAAGCACAAAAAGGGAAAATGGCTAGGCTTAAAATGGCCTGCAAGCAGAGTTAGTATCTACTCTCCGATAAGACTCATTGCCACAAACATTTCTTTTCTACTCTGCCACAAAATTGCCCCCCCCCCCCAATGTTATCCATTCATAGATCCCAGTCTCTTTCCAACAGTCATGGTACTCACTGTGGCCAACTCTTCAAACGCCATAACTGTAAATCCTTTAACAATTCTAGCAGTATCAGTTTACCTGGGTAAGTACAAAGGCAAACAGTGCCTGGACAGCTGTATTAATGATGACACTAAGTATATGGCACAATATTATGGCACTTGTGGAATACCAAGGGTCCAAGCAGAAGCTGCAACATAGCAGACAAGTCAAGAAGGAGTGAGAATGTGACAATCATGAATTGCCATTTCAGAAATCCAAGGGACAACCAATGATATTTTCATAATGAATCAGGTCTTCATTTATTTTGCTGATACTTTTTGTCTGTTTCTCCTCCCTACTGGACTCCAGACTACTTCTACATTGGTCTGCATAGCCTTATCTGTAGCACCTAGTGTGCCAGGAATATTGTCTAAAATGTAAAAAAAGCATTTCTGTACACAATAATGCATCCTTTATGGTTACTGCAGTGTAAATAGCTGTACTTAAGTGGCTGCAGTGAGACACTCTAAAGCCAGTGTGCTGTACAGAGCAAGGCCTACTGATTTCAGCTGTGGTCATAAACAGCAAGTGGATGGTGGGAAGTTAAAGTGAGCTTGCATTCCCATGAGTAATCCATGCTGTCCCTAGCTATTATGTGTGAATATCCAAGCAGAAAGGACACTCATTTGCCTACACAGCAAACCTGCAGAACATCATTACAATAGGAGGCAGAATTATTCAGAAGGGCTAAACCAGTGAATACCCGCATGTGAATTAACATTTTATTCTGTTTAGCAGTTCTCATCCATATCATAATGTTTTATTTCTACTTCTTTCCATACACTATTATTGGTTCTGTACTGTTTGCAACTGATTTTTTTGTAAAACAGTGAATTTAATGAATTTTTTGCTGTCAGTTTGTTGTTATTGTTTGTCTTTCGGCTTTTCCCGGTTAGGGGTCGCCACAGCGGAACTCCGGTCCGCTAATGATTGGCAGTTGTTTTTTATGGTGTTGAGTTGCCATCCCGATGCCCAACCTTCAACAAAGGCACGCCCATTCAATGCATGTCTTTCGAATACCAACTTGACCGCGGGGAGGACATGCAGACTCCACACAGAAGGCACTTCCAACCCAAGCATTGAATGGGAGAACCTCTTGCTGTGAGGCAACAATGCTACCGCTGCACCACCGCAGAAGTGTGAATTTTTTTTTTTTTGCTGTCGGTAAGCAACTTAAAACTAAAAAATGAAAGCATTAGAAGATACATTTATCAGATCATGAAAGTGTTGTTACATATTTTTATTGTGCTGAAAATGTGATCTACTTTGTACTTTTTTAATAAAGTCATTGGTTATTTAGTCTATACTGAAGCATACCAGTAAACAAAACCATTTGTAATGCATGCATGCATATTTTTTTAAATTGCCGTTAAGATCAGCTTGCATATTGTGGCATTCGCTCAGCTAATACCAAAATGTCTATTACTTATTCAGGGATATTGATTTTCCTTTTTTCCAGGTAAAATACATGAAAAATCATGAATTTTGAATACCTAAGTATTAGATTTTCTTGTAATCTGGCATCTTAGGCCAGGGCACTCATTCACAATAAAATGTATTTATTATGCTATTTCTTACTTATAACCCTGTCAGATTGCTTTATTGACTGTTATGCACCTAGGACTTGCTTTGATTTTTGGGAAAGAAAAAATATCTATATCTATATCTATATCTATCTATATATATATATATATATATATATATATATATATATATATGTGTGTGTGTGTGTGTGTGTGTGTGTGTGTGTGTGTGTGTGTGTGTGTGTGTGTGTGTGTGTGTGTGTGTGTGTGTGTGTGTGTGTGTGTGTGTGTGTGTGTGTGTGTGTGTGTGTGTGTGTGTGTGTGTGTGTGTGTGTGTGTATCTGTGTCGGCAGGGAAAAAGTAATAAGGAAATCGCAGTTAAGAGTGGGAATTATATTTAAAATCATGCTCATAAATTATTAGTTGTCATCTCAAGAAAACAGAATTTTACTTTCCAGAACTATACAGCAATGACCCTAATTATTTCATAATATACATTTATATATGTCTTGCTTGTGTTCATGCCTCTCAAGTAACATGTAGCAGGCAGTGGGGCTGTTCTAGGTAAGTGCTTAGACAATTGTGTAAAAAGATGAAGCTTTGAGTTGTCCCTCCTGTACAATGGGGCAGCATACAAAAACTGTACTGTGCATGCACATACCCTTTCCATCCTCACACTGACAGTTCCCCTTGTCCCACAGTACAGATCCACCTGTGTATGGGCTCTGCAGCTGCTAGCAGCTGTGCTTTGTACCACGTAATGGGTGCAGAACTACATCCAATTACACCTGGAGCTGTTGAAATATCCCATAAGTTTCAGTAGGGTAGACAGGTACACTAGCAGAGTAAAAATCCTGCATGTTGTGGTGTTGCAAGCCTTATTCCCACTTTGAAATTGGCCACAGGCCTTTGCCTGTCCTCATTAGCCTAAACAGCTTGAGGACTACTACCAGAGTTATATTTTTAGAACTGGGTATCGTGGACCAGATCTATATCAGAAGACCGAAAGTTTAAAATCGCGAATGCTCTAAAGATTGAAAATGCCGGACCACAAAGTGCTTTTTTTGAGATCACAGTACAGTGAAGATCGGAATATTTGTCCTTTCCTGACTGTAGTGCAATCTCGGAGTTGGAATATATATTTAGCGGGGGGTGTGTGTGGGGGGGGGGTGCAGCCCCCCACAATAATGATTTTGAGGTCTAGCATTTTCACGATTTTAAACTTTCGGTCTTCTAATATAGACCCATTGTGTACCTGCTAGGGTACCATGCTACCCCATGCAGTCACCATTTTAGAATCTGGTGTTAGGCATCACATGATACCTCCTTGTTACTATTAAAAGTATATGCACACACACACACACACACACACAAATATATATATATATATATATATATATATATATATATATATATATACAAATACACATACACATACACACACACACACACACACACACACACACACACATGCACACACACATGCAGATTATATATACATATATATAAACACCACTAGAAGTGGTGCAATAGACTGCAGGACACAAAGCAGGACTGAATGAAAACAAGCAATCTAAATAGAGCAGGGTGATCATCTAGCCAATGGAAGTTTAAACAGTCATAGTGCAGAATAAAAACCAAATAGTCCAATAAAAAGAAGAACTCCAGTTTCCAAAAAAGCACAACAAAAACATTCCCTTTTCAGTCCTAATGTGGGGATAAATACCAACATGTCTGGTTTACTAAGAAAAAACAGAATGCTAAATTATTGTTGACTGCAGGGTTCAAAATGAGCCTCATGAACAAAAAGGACCAGTAAACAAAAAAATAATAATAATAATAATAATAATAATTGTAAGGAAAAGGAAATATATCTAAATGAAAATTTATTTGAAATAACATTTAGAATATAATTAAAAATCTAAGGATATATGTTGGAATGTAAATCAAAATGTATTAAAATGCAAGAAACAGTGGGAATCAGGGGAAATTACTAAAACAATATGTCAAGAAACTGGAGATGAAAGTTCAGTTAATTATCGTACCACATCAGAATTAAGCTACATGCAGTTAACATTTTATTTATTTACTTATTTATTTATAATTTATTTATTAATCTCCCTATTACACCACAGCTCAGCGTCCAACAGTTCTCCTGGTTTCCCCATGTGTTCAGACCAAGATCCCCCAACAAAGACCTATAAGTCTGACCAGCCTCATATGCAAAGTTATGGAAAGAGTTACCATGGAACTAATCAGTAATGACATAGGGAACCTCCAAACATGGGACCTGTCTCAGTTTGGCTTCACCTGGGGCAGGTCATGCTTATTCAACCTGATGGACATTTTTTAAAAGGTAACCAGAATAATGGATGAAGGCAAAATGATACACACGGCATACCTCAACCTGGCCAAAACTTTTGGCACAATACCCCACTCAAGCATGGTAGAAAAGCTAAATAAACTAGGAATAAATCCCTCTGTCACTTGTCGGATTGCCAAATGGCTCACAAATAGGAAACAGGAAATCAAAATAGGAGAGGTTTCATCTACAAAGGGACAAGTCACCAGGGTTCTGTGCTGGGACCTCTTCTCTTTGGTATTTACTTCATTGAAGTAAAAGCCAAGACCAAAGATCTCTGACTGACTAAGTTTGCAGATGACTGCAAGCTAGGAGTAGTCATTGAATCCCCTTGGTCTAGATCCTATCTGCTTTCATCTGGGATAATTCCACCCACCCCCATTCTACTACCTACATTTTAATAGCACCTATTAGCTTTCATCTGGCATTCTCCTATCCCCCTTCCAGTACCTTTACCTCACCACTCTATCTTCTGGTGTTGCATCACCAGGTAAAACAGTTCCTTAACTCACTAGCTGAATCACAGATAATGATATACTCCTCTTTACTACCCCTCTTGTTCACACTATACCTCCTTACCTTGTATGAAAACCAGTTTCTCACGGGATTGCAGGTCCCAAAAGGCCATACTATCACCCCAGCTGTAAATCCTTCCACCTTCAACCATACTTACAGTACCAGATCCTATCCAACATCTTGTTCAGTCTATCAACATCTCAACCCCACGCACATTAGCTCTAGATCCAACCACTACCACAAACTAATAAACAAATTCCTGAAGTTCATCACCAAGTATAGACTCAACCTAATACTTGGTGGTGATATTCACCCCAACCTTGGCCCACTCACTTCAGATACACATACTCCCTCTACTTGCAATCTAAGCTACAAACCTACAATTAATAGGCCAACTAACTCTCTCCTAGTCTGTCATCTCAATATTAGAAGCATTAATAACAAGGTACATGAATTGCATGCACTTCTGGATGTCCACTCCCCTGAGATTCTCTGTTTATCTGAAACCTGGTTAAAACCTAACACTAAAGACAATGAAGTGTTACCACCTGGGTACAACATACACAGGCTGGATCGTGCTTCGAGGAAGGGGTTGGGGTAGCTGTACTCTATAAATCTGAGTTGAATGTCACCATAGATGTAATACAACCACCTCAGATTAATAACTCAGAGATTCTTGCCACCAAATTGCAACTTAACAAAAATAAATGCATTAATATCATCTGTATGTACATTCCCCCAGGTCACAATATATCTACATTTGAAGATATCCTGTACTGGCTGTCATGTCACTACCCCCAAGAAACCCTACTACTTGGAGACTTTAACATAGACTGGGGCACCTGTTCCTCAGAATCCCCAACCACCCATATTAACCTGCATGCATTTACACAAATCATATCCACCCCTACCAGGATAGGTAAACCCAATCAAAAAGAAAGTATACTTGACTGGGTACTCATAAATAGTCACCCTCAACTGTACACCTCTGGTACCCTCCTTAATGGCCTAAGCGATCACCTTCTCACATATGTAATTAAGCACAAAACCATTAATTCCCAACAACCCTTACTCAGAAAGGTTAGAAACAATAAAAACTTTGACCCTGCCAAATTCCAACAAGAACAAAACTCATGTAATTGGTCTATTCTAAAACACCTCCCCTTAGAGGAAGCAGTAGCATACTTTAACAACAAATTCCTTGAGATCCTTGATTTGCATGCACCTGTTTGTTCAAAGAGAACCAAGTCAAAAACTGCGCCATGGCTTTCTACAGAGTCTAAACTCAAAATTACCCTTAGAAACAAAGCATGGGCTTTATGGCATTCTTCTAAAGACCCTCAAGATCACATTAAATGCAGGCAATCCAGGAAAGAAACCAAAAAAACAATTTTACAAGACAAAAAACAATACTACTGTAATTTACAGACAGTAAATCAAAATAACCCTCAGAAGTTTTGGGCAGGTTTAAATAATCTACTACATCCTGGACAAACTTTAACCCCAATCCCTGCTGCTACTATTGATAAAACCCCTGAAGATGTTTCTGATAGTTTTAACCAATTCTTTACTGAGACAATTCAAGCCCTAGCTAGCCAACTACCTCCTAGCTCCCCTGGTCCTGAAAGTAGCACCCCTAGAAACCTACTTGTATTCATCTTCCAACCAGTCGCCACTTCACTTATCCGTACCGTGATCAAAAAATTAAAACCCACTACACTTTCTGCTGATCAACTCCCTGCCGAGTACCTACAAAAATCAGCTGATGCTATTTCTTACCCCGTCTCAATACTAATCAATCAAACCATAGCAGAAGCTAAAATTCCCACCATCTGGAAAATATCCTATGTAATAATCCCACTTCACAAAGGAGGCAGCTCTTCTGAATTCTCCAATTATAGGCCAATAGCTATACTCTCTCCATTTGCAAAGATTATGGAAAAATGTATTCATAGACAACTCATGCACCACCTAATCCAGAATCGCCTTATGGCAGACACTCAGCATGGCTTCCGTCCTCATCACAGCACTACTTCAGCCCTCCTAGCCTTTACCAACACCATAAACCATAATTGCAACAATAATTATATATCCTCAGCCCTCTTTTTGTATCTTTCCAAGGCATTCAATATGGTTGATCACCAACTTTTAATCCACACCCTGCAAACATTCTGTCTAGATACTGGAGCCCTCCAATGGTTTCAATCCTACCTGAATGGTCGACAGCAGGCTGTCCTCTGGCAGAACAAACTCTCTAACCTTCTACCTAACACCCTTGGAGTACCACAAGGCTCTATACTAGGGCCCTTGCTGTTCTCCATTTTCATTAACGACCTTTATACTGTCATCCCAAAAGTCAGCTGCATCCAATATGCTGAAGACGCTACTCTGATTTGCTCAGCCACATCTCCAGTAGAGTTATGGTCAGCTACCCAGACCACCTTTAATACAATAGAAAACTGGCTTTCTGAACATCGTCTGATCCTAAATCCCAAAAAACTAAAATGCTGTTATTTTCACCAACACGTAGGTCTACCGCTTTCACCTTTACCATAAAATCAAATGATGGCACAATAATCTCCCCTGACCCATCTACAAAACTATTAGGTGTCATCATAGACAATAATCTAAAATTTGACCTACATGTTAACTAAACTATCAAAACCATCAATAAAAAACTAGGGTCACTTTACAGAATAAAAGCCTTCCTAACCCCTCCAGCTAAAATTGCCATAGCTCGCGCTCACCTTCTTTCAACCCTTCTGTATGCATCCCCTCTACTCTCGAATTTGAACAAGACTGTCCTTAAACTCTCAATTTGCTACAACCACATTGCCAGGTTTGCCACTGGGCTGCCTTTTAGGACACATCATTGCATCAATCTAAATCAGCTTGGGTGACTTGAATTACCCAGCCTAATCCAGTATAACCAACTGATTATGGCCTATAAAATCCTCTATAATCCGGACAATACTCCTGCACTTAAAAATATTATCACCCCCCTATAACAATCCTAGACCGCTTCGATCCTCTAACAAACTACTAATTCGGACTAGCAAAATTAATAACACAGCCGGTGATTCTCTCTTTGCAAACTCTGTAAGTAGATCCTGGAACTCTCTTCCAGCTGATATTACCTTACTTTCCACCTTAGGTCAATTTAAAACTAGACTCAAACAACATTTGTCACTTAACTGGCTATGTCAATGTATCAAGCCTGGCTAACTCTCTCTAGAATGTGTAAAAATCTGTTAACCAGCTTACTGTGTAATTTAATTTAATCCTGACTTGTGCTCAGGATTAACTGTAACCTGTGGAACTTGTTTAACTTGCTTACTTATGTAATCTCTGTAAATAGTCTGTTTGTAATATGTAATGCTGGTATTATGTAATACTGTATCTGCTTAGCCTTGGAGCTTTTCTCCCCGGGCCTCCGCTGAAAATGGACATGCATCCAGTCGGACTATCCCAGTCAACAAATGTAAAATAAAATAAAATAAAATGCACTTTGATGAATGTGATCCACCTGTGAGGGTGCTGTCAAAGTTAGAACCTCTATCCTTCTTTGTGGACTGGGCTCCTAAAGAAGCAGTTTTCAGGACACCTTCTTTCATTAGGGATTCATTCCATTTTTATAAAGTATTGTAGGACATTATTTTGGAGGAGAGTGATCTGTTAGTTATTATTCCAGCCCAGATGACAGTCTCAGTTTGAAATGAGTTAGGGAAATAGATACTTCCTGGTGATACCAGCAGCACCCATTGATACATTGTATCATATTTTGCAAGTGACAACATAGGTCATGACATAAATCAGAGGTTTCAGTCCCTATAACCATAATATTAGCACGAATATTTCCAAACAGCCTAGTGATTGCTCATTTCCGTTACTGTGTAGTTGCAGAGGGAATGTTCTATATTTGGTACAAGTGGATGACAAAAACATTATAGGAATACTCTACAAATACCACCCAGGTTAAGACATGGATTTAAAAGAAACCAGTTGTTCAGTCATTCCTTTATTTATTCACTCAGTCGTTTATTCTTAGAGATTATATGGGATTAAGGACCCTTAATTACATATGTGGAATAGCATTTGTACTCATCCCATTTACCAAGTTCATATTTAAGTTTCTTTGGCTCCTTAATTCAGTAATTAAGTGATTACATGGACAGAGTCCTTGAAGTTTACCAGGATACTTACCTTATCTGCTGGTCAACTCCTCTATTCCTTCACTATCGCCAAACTATGGAACTCACTTCCACCTTCTATAAGAAACACAGGCAGCACCACCACCTTCAAACAAATGCTGAAAAATCATCTCAACTCTTCCTGGCTATGTTCCTGCTCAATGACCTAACCTCTTCACTCTCCTTATATGATTACTACACTCCTATGTCTTTTGCTACTAGTGACTGATGATACTTTCTCCATATTTATTTTTATCTTCACTTGTTGATACTGGTACAATAATACTGATTAATATATCTCTGTTTATACCACTTTGAATTCATTGAATTCTGCTTTAATGTATATTTTCTGTATATATTACTGTAATCAAACAAACTAGATTCCTGCTTTTATGTATACATTCTGTGTACTTCTGTACTAACTAATGTTTACATTTTTCTGTATCTCGTTGGAGCTTTTCTCCCTGGGCCTCCACTGAAAATGGGCTATTTTAGGCCCAGTGGACTTTCCCAGTAAACAAATGCAATAAATAAATAAATAAATACTGATGACTTCCTTTTTGCTATGTTTCTGCATCACATAAAATATAATGCATCTTCCTGTTGTTGTTTGTATTTATATGTATTCCCATACACCCCATTAAATATGTACATACTGTACAATTAATTATTTTCCTTTCTAGGTAGAAGGGTATCAAAACTGCTATTTGTTTAAGTGCCTTTGTTTTTACTCATCTTTTTTCTGTGATCGCATTCACCTGGGCTGTGCCTAAACTAGCCCACTGAGATCAGTGCACTACCTCATTAAACAAACAAACAAAAGCTAAAATAAAATATCTGTCTCCAGTAATTTTATATGTTAATGTCAACTGACTTGTGAGTGTCTATTACACAAGTAAAATCATTATGGTGATTTTAATCAGTCGATACAAGATAATTCCTCATTCACCTTATTTTTCTTGTACTGAATGATTGTACTGATTCGATTTTATTAGTCCATTTATTTTATTCCAGGAACTTGGATCAATGTTTTTAAATGTGGTCTAACCACTGAATAGAAAAGTGTGATCAGAAATTGGATATTTCTGCTTTATATAACCTTTAATAACATTCATATTGACTGATTTCACTGTATATCTAACACATTTACAAAGACAGTAAAATCTACCCACTCACGCATCTAATCCTCAAATTAATTTCCTTATGTTTCACCTAAAACGTCTATCCCATGTGCACCCAATTTATAAAATTTACGTGTACCCATTATGTAATACTGCACAACAAGTAATATGTTCACTTTACTAGATCAGAGTGCATCTTGACTTAACATATCATTTCAGCTGTAAAGCAGCACTTTCACCATACATACTATGTGTTGTCCCAGAAGGTAGCAGAATAGCAGCATGGCTGCCTGGCCATTCTGTCCTGCCACTGTTTAGAACTGTATAGTACAACTAGATGACTCATGTTTCAGTTCTATCAACATATTTATATGGGGTTTATATCATGAACCACAGTGATGATTCAATGTATATGCTTCACTTATATTAAAGCATTTCATCTTCTAAATACACAAAGTTGGGTATGAAATGCAAAATAGTAAACTGCATAAGAGGTAGGCCCAAAATGTCATACAGGTGTGCATGCACAAGGTGGACGTTTGTCTTTGCTACCATGCTGCATGACAGTATGCTGAAAGAGATCCCAAATCCAGCAAGGGAACCTAATTAAAATGTCTAAATTACAAGCAAGTAACACTACAGATAAATGTAACCAAATATGCAGACAAATGTAACATTACAAAATGTTTTCAGCTAGGAATAAAAGTCAAATCAATGTTTCTAATGGAGAATGTGTTACTACAAAGTCATTATAGAGAATAAGGAACTATACATACAAATAACCTTCTGAAGAAAATATCATGCAATTTTTGTCTCTTAGTTTGAAAAATGTAAGGCACAAACAATGTAAAATGTTAGTCACAAGCTGACAGAGCTCACAGAAAAATCAAACACCAAATGTAAAATCTTCTGATGGCTGCCTTTCTGAACAGACACTATGTTTACAAAATAGCATTGCTGCTTTGGAACAATTACTAAAATCTCATATTGAGGTGGGTTTTGCATAACAATTAAGATCTTCACCTCATAAATGCAAGGTGCAGGGTTTGATTCTAACTTCAGGTAATTTGCTAGGCTTAAAATGGCCCTTTGGGGTAGTTAGCCTAGTATTCACTTATGAGCCTATTATAGGTAATGCAATACAAGATAAAATAAGAGATTTGTAAACAGAGCCAGAAGAACAAATATTTGTTCCATAGGAAACTCAGAAGGAAGATAAAGCCTTTCTAACCTGGAATATTCTTTGATTTTTCTCTGAACTCTTACCGTCATAAAACATCTTGATAGAATATATCTGAAAAAATCTCACAAAATTTTAGTTTTTGGGGTCCCGTGCCAGCAGTTAGCTCTTTTCCAATTACTTTTCTTATTAGGTTTGACAGTGTAAAGAAAAATGAAAATTATGTTTATCTTATGCAAAACAGTTATGCATTTGTAAAAAAAAAAAAAAAAACTTTCACATGACCGTTCAACATTTTGAACTTTCTTTTGCCTCAAAATGTAAAAAAGCAGAGGAACCACTGTTTAAGGACTTAACCAAATGATTATAACAAAGTGAAAAAGTCATACTTTCAATGTCAGTCAGACAAGCATGGCAATTATCTTTCCAGTTCCTCAAAAGCAAAAGAAAATGGTAAAAATATAAACACGTTTCCCAGGGTCGCTATTAATATTCAAAGGATGCAAATCACACACAATATTAAATGTATGCAGCCAGCATCGCGAAGACCTTTTCCTGAAAACCTCCTCATTCAACAGTATATGCAACTGAATGTCATCATTTATGCAAAAAATATGAAACGAGTGAGGTTTTAAAGGGTATCACTTTGTTAATCCCTGTTGGCCTATTAGTTTAATTCTTTAGATAAAATAATTTATGGTTTATATCTAGCATAATAATGAGTTTATACAGTTTTATAGAATCCATCTGCAAAGGTCTGGACATCATGCTAATGACTGTATGATGCTTCTTTGTCAGATGAACTTCATTCCCACTTAGAGAACAGCTTATACATGGTTTGGTCAGGGATGTGGAACCCAAATAATTTTCATTAAAGACATCGAGAGCTGATGCGGCAGCCAGGACCTGTGTCCGAACAGTATCCGTGCTTGACATGATGGTCATCCTAAGACTGACAGGGGATACCAGCGGTGTGAGAAGGTGCTACATCAGTGATGGTGAACCTTTTGGGTTCGGCATGTCAAAAATTCGGAAAATGCCTAACTTGTCTCTGCTTGTGTGTCACTCCCTTAAGCAAAAATAAATAAATAAAAATAAAATGGCATGGCCTTCAATACTTCAGGGATAAATCTCAACAGAATCAGGGACAAATCTAGAAATAAGAGACATGGACAGTTTTAAAGTACTAGACACTGACAGAAAATTAATGTGAATTAATATACATTTTCTGAAGTAAAATTAGTCTGTAAATCGAATTATTGCCATTAAGTGTAAAACGTTGCCAGTTTTAGGAGCGATTAAGTGGGACAGTTGAGAGGAATGTAAAACAGCACACCCCTAGACATGCAGACTGCTTGCCCTTTGCAGAAGTGTAACCATGAAGAGAAAACAATGTCAGCACTGCCCTTTGTAGACTCTACCGAGAAAGTATACTGAACTATTCTTTGAGGTTAATAACTTCTTTACCTCTGCAGCAGTGTTTTGAACTGGCTCCTGACACAAAATAATTTAATGCACCTCATGAAGCAACAAATACAAAAAGCAGTTTCTTTGGTAACTCGGGTGTTGGTGAATGCTGGTGTGTCACACATAATGTCGTGGCATGTCACCTTTGACATGCATGTCATAGGTTCGCCATCACTGTACTACATTAAAGAAAGAGGTCTTCAATGCAACGTTAGCAGAGAGTCTGTGAATCTTACCAATAAGTACTGACAGCCACCAAAGCAAAGGCCCAGGTAGGGGAGAAGCTAGTTGAAGCCACTGATAATGACTTTTCAATAACCTCATAGAAGTTATGGCAAACTTTTCAATGACTCAGCAGGAGAAGGTAGATCATATCAAGGCTGTTCTCAGCAAGGAAGAAAATAGATTAACATCAGTTAGGGGCATCAAAGGATGCAAGGAACATATCTGATGAACTCCTGAATCTTTTGGCTATGCCCTCCTCTGACAAATCTTGTCAGATTGGATCCATTTCTGCAGATGAAATTACTAAACTGATTCAATAATTTTGCTGCAGCAAGGCTATAGGAGAAAATGACTGCAAACCAAAAAGTCTAATGTTATTAAAAGCAGATGTGTTGCTGAACTTAAGCCTTTTCAATGTTTTACAGAAGAATGGCTTGGCAAACTGTGGCCCACATTTTCAAAAAGAGGACAAGTGAGGGTGAGTTCCATTTATAGAGGAATCATACTTCTCAGTCTCCCTGGTAAAGTTTATGCCAGGTTCCTGGAAAGGATATTAATCCAATAGTTGAAGTCCTGACTTAGAATGAGGAATGTACATTCCATATTGACATTGATAATACTAGTAGATAAACTCTTTTTTGCTGCTGCTGTCCAGGACTCAGAGAATAGCCACTGTATCTCTAATTTAATACAAGGCACTTGATGTGATTTGAGCACTTTGTCAGGATGCCACTTGGGAATTTACTACAGGAGATGCACCAGATATAACAAGCACATTGCCAAGCTAAAAAGAGATGACACTTCCTAACCAAGAAACCATTAGGTAGAAACTCCCCTAGCTGCATAAAATGAGTGTCATGTTACCTTATTCTACCCCCTACTCTATGCTTGTCCTACAAGGCTGTGAAAGGCCAGGTACTCCTTAATCTCTTACACCTCCAAAGGTGGGAAATACCCCTGTAATCCTACACTGCTGTCTAAACAGAACCTGTTGGTATGATAGCTAGAACTCCCAAAGGATCAGCTACTTTAAGTTCCTACTTCACATCAAACAAAGTAACTCCTAAGATCTCTTTAAAATCAGCTTTTATGACAGGATAAATAAATGTAAATTCCCATCTGAAATGTGTACTCAGAACCACACAATGAGAGGATGGAAGTAAATAATGGAGTTTACAATACTTTCTAACAGTCAGTCTCATTCTAATGGTTGACAGGACTGGCTGTCTAATAATAAGCTATGCTGTCATATAATATGAGCATTGCTTAGTTAGTAACTTGTAAACTTGTTCCTGGCAGGATATCTTTTAATCATGTCCCTCCTTTCAAAACTTTAGTTCTACTTCAAGGCAGTTATGAAATGAATTATAGCCTAATGAAATAACATTAACACAGGACATTTATATCCTTAGTATCAGCATACAGCTCTGGACAAAGCCAGGAAAGCACCATATTTTTTAATTAATTAATTAATTGTCAACTCATTGATTTATACTTATTTAATCTTTCATATTATGCCAATATTGCACTCTTAACAGTATTTTATCACCCCTTCCATAACATAGTTTCATAATTTCATAGTTTGGTACTAGGCTATCTGCCCTGGGGCATTTATAAGCCTAGCCATAGTGATGTGGCTTTCGCCACCCCATGTAATGGTACAAAAGTGTACAGAATAGATTTAGAATACTGTGCCTCTGTCTAGTAGTGACACAGTGAAGACCCCCTTACATAATAGAATTAGTTTACTGTGCCTCTGTCTAGTAGTAACACAGAGATGACCCCTGGGGTAAACCTACGATCTCCCATCCACTCGTCAAGATTTCTCTTGAAGAGAGTCAGCGAGGGGCTCTGCCTAACATAAACTGGGATTCTGTTTCAGAGTATGGGAAACCTCTGAGTTATGAATCTGTCCCTTCAGCATGTCCTGTTCATATTTGTGCTGAGGTTCAAATCTTTAGCTCTCGTGGTTCTGATGGATTTGGATTTTTTGAGGTGGAGCATGTCCATCAATTCCTGATTGGACATGGCCTTGCACATTAGGCACAGATCACCTCTGAGTAGGCGGTATGCTACTGAATAGAGTTGGAGTTTCTTTAGTCTGGCAGCATATGACATATGTTGGAGACCCTTGATCCTCTTGGTGAGGTACTTTTGGGGTCTCTCTAGCTGTTGCAAGTGCCGGGTGAGGTACATACCAAACGGGGTATTGTACTCAATCATGGGCCTGATAAGGGAGGAGTACAGGGGCACAATGACCTCCTTTGATCTGGATGTGAATCCCTTCATGATAAGGTGGGCAAGGCAGAAAGTCTTTCTAACCACTTTGGCAACGTGGGTGTCAAATGAGAGGTCACTATTGACTTGGGTCCTCAGGTCTCTGATTACTTTTTCTGTACTCAGTGGGTTACTGCCTATGTGATAGTTTGTGGGCATTTTGTTTTTCCCAAAGGGGATGACTATACATTTTTTTGGCATTTAGTTTAAGGCCATGATTCTGGCACCAGTTGTCCGTTTCAGTGAGGCCTTTCTGTAGGATGTATGTGTCAGCTGGTGTATCGACTATGGCGCCTAGTTTGCAGTCATCTGCGAACTTTGTCAGCCACAACCCACCCATGTTTGCTTTCACATCTGAGAAATAAATGCCGAACAAGAGGGGTCCCAGAACAGAGCCCTGTGGGACACCACTTGTCACTGGCTTTGAGTCTGACATGGCTCCAGCGATTTTGACTTTATGGGTTCTATCCTTTAGCCAGTTTGCCACCCATCTTGTGACATATGGATTTACATTTAAGCTGTTGAGCTTGTCTATGATGCCAGAGTGAGGTATTGTGTCGAAAGCTTTGGCCAAGTCCAGGTAGGCTGTATGGACTGCTTTGCCCTCGTCAATGGCTCTAGTGATTGTTTCGAAAAAGTCAACCAGGTTCAAAAGGCAGGATCTGCCTTTCACAAAGTCGAACTGGGAGGGATCAAGTGTCTGTAAGTCCCCAATGTCTCTGTTTATTAGTTCCATAATGATTCTTTCCATAGCTTTGCAGACCAGGCTGGTTAAGCTTATGGGGCGGTACTTACCAGGGTCAGTAGAGGTGCCTCCTTTGTGGAGTGGGACTACTGTTGCTGTACGCCAGTTTTCAGGTACATATCCTGTAGTAAGGCTAAGGTTAAATAGCATTTTTATGTGCGGGTTTAGCTCCTCTTGGAGTTCACGTAGCACGCAACCCGGGATACCATCGGGTCCCATTGATGCTGTGTTTTAAGCTTTGCTGAGGGCGGTTCTCACCTGGACATCTGAGATGACAGGGAGGTTACAGTCAGCTGGGATAAGTATTTCATCTTTTGGGGGTGAGGGAGGGGAGAAATTTGCACTGAACCTGTCAGCCAGAATGTTGGCAATATCTGTGGGTTCAGTGTATTTTTTGTCATTGTGAACTAACTCTGAACATATCTGAGGGTTTCCAGGTTTCTAACATAGCTGAAGAAGGCCTTGTGGTTATCTTTAGTGTCCATAGCGATTTTTCTCTCAAAGTTGGCCTTGGATGTTTTTATGAGAGAACGTAGCTTTCTACCAGTGCTGATCAGAGATGCCTTCTCTTTATGGGATTTTGCTCTGTCGTGCAGTAGCTTCCTTCTTTTGTTATACAATTTGTTTATGGCTGGGGTCCACCAGACAGGATGCCTGCCCTTGGTGGAGAGGGTCTTGGTTTTATTTGGGATTGCATGATCCATGCATTCTTGGAGATGTCCGTAGAAAGCATTTGTGAAGGATTCTGCATTGTGGGATGTGGTTTCCACTGTCCCAGTGGGCTTAAAGGATACCATCTCAGTTTTAAGAAGTGTAAAGTCGGCTTTTGAGAAGTTTTTCACTGTAGTCTTAACAGATTCTGTTAAATCTTCCTATTTGCTTTACCCAGGCCCCAAAGTGCTGAAAATATGTATTATGTAATTTATCTACAAAACTTTGCTGAGCTACCATGTAATTCCCATTTACAGATGAGATCATCACACAGAATCCAATACAGAGTAACAATGTAATATTAGCAGATAGAAATAAGGTTTCATTTATTACGGAGGATTATTTAAAAATGAATTATAACCATAACTTGACTCCCTACATCCGAGTTCACTCACACATTGACTTACATCCTTACCTCTTCAAAACTCTCATTTATTATCACTCAAAACTAATGATCTATATTCAGCTTTTACTATTATTGCTTTACTATTTTATCTTCACCTTATTACCTGTGACACCTCAATTTCTACCTTGCACTTTTGTGCTGCTTACTCATACAGAATCACTTTGGAAATACTGCCAAATGACTGTTATTTCTTTATAATGGGAAACTAGATTAGATGACTTTAACTGTATAAATCTGTATATATTGTGTTTGCACGCCATTACTATTATATATTATGTATATTATTGTCTGCCTTCATTATTACTCACAACTACTAACTTTTA
Source organism: Protopterus annectens (assembly GCF_019279795.1). Taxonomy (NCBI): domain Eukaryota; kingdom Metazoa; phylum Chordata; order Ceratodontiformes; family Protopteridae; genus Protopterus; species Protopterus annectens. Next base: position 15,351,692 of record NC_056728.1, read on the forward strand.
TATGCTTTTTACTGATATACTAACATTGAGGGTGGCAAGGTGGTGCAGCGGTTAGTGTTGCCGCCTCACAGCAAGAGGTTCTCTGGTTCGATTCTCAGCTGGGGTGCTTTCTGTGCGGAGTCTATATGTCCTCACTGGGGTCACGTGGGTTTCCTCCGGGTGTTCTGGTTTCTTCCCACATCCTAAAGACATGCTGTAGGTGGATTGGACACTCTAAATTGGCCTTAGGCATGAGTGTGTGCCTTCTGTGGAAGGTTGGGCACCGGGCTGGCAACTCGACACCATAAAACTCCACTGCCAATCATGAGTGGACAGGTGATCCGCTGTGGCGACCCCTAACCGGGAAAAGCCGAAAGAAGAAGACTAACATTGTGGAGCTTTTCTCCATGAGCCTCCACTGAAAATGGGTTATTTGGGCCCAGTGAACTTTCCCTGTAAACAAATGCCAATAAATAAATAAATTATGTAACACAGAAGCAGAAATATACATGTTAAGAGAAATAGAATTCAGTAACATACAGTAACAGATTTACTTAATAAAATTGTCTAGTTTGTACATAGAAGAGTAAACAAACAAAAATAAGAGAAGGCATGTTGATTGTTGGATCAGTGACTCAGACTTGCAGTTTCTTTGCAAGTGAGTACCAATCTTATTTAGGTAAAGTAGCCAATAGAAAAATAGCACAAGGTCTTATAATCAGAAGCAGTGAGCTATCCATGCAGGTTAAGTACAGATGATGTCTGTTTATATTTAATTAAAACTTTTTTCAGAGTGTGCTAAGTGCATATTAAACACAGAATAAGACATCTTGTTGCTCAGATGGAAAGATAAGTTGTATCACAGAAATGCAGTATTATGAGGTATTGTCACTTATTTTTGTGATGCTGTATGGAACTACACAAAGGTGACATCATAAGTTCAAAGTCTCATGGGAACTTACTAGACTGTTGATCTCTGAAGATTTTTAAAAGCATAGCCATATATTATCAAGAAACATTTAGCCTTTATATTTTAACTACAGATAACTCAGATAGGAGCAGAATATTTACCTTACCCCGTCCCTGATGGACAAGGGTGCTAAACCAGGGGTAAATTTGTGCTTACCCATCCATGTGTCCAGATTACATTTGCTTTATGTGAAGAGGAAGATGACTGTAAAGCAGTGGCATTCTCTGTGATACATATCTGTCCCTCCAACATGTTCTCTTTATGTTGCAAAAGAGATTTAGGATCATAAGACCATAGGAAGTTACTAGGCTATTGGCCCTGAGGCCCTTAAAAGCCTAGCCAAGAGTTTAGCCCACGTGTAGACAATTTAGATCTCTTGAATGAGTGTTTATACCCCACTGAACTTGAAAAGAAGCAGTAGGTCTGACAGGATAGGGTCTGTTGAGGCTGTGTACATGAAACACCTCTCAGTATCTGCTGTATGTACCAATTTAGGATGTGTTTTATATGGGAGCACACACCTTGGAAGATTATTAGATATGTGAATATATGTTAGGGTAATAAAGTCCGTTGCCTAAAGCTAGAGATTTTAGAGTGTGTATATGACAGGCTCTGTAGTGTGTCGCAGCACCAAATATAGCTGCTGAATTACGGGTATCAGGCATGCCTCTGATTCTCTAATACAGATTAGCTAGAAGAATAGATTCTTGTAGCAGAGAATCCTTGTAACAGGCCAAGTATCTTGGTGCCAGAATGGACTGTGAAATCCTAAGTTTGGCCTCAGGTAAGATATATCACCTGAATCCATAAAGAATGAGTAGTTCATTGAGTACCTTAATTGTGGTTATCGTGTTATGTTCCCTAAAAGTTGGGAACCATTACGGTACAATTCCATGATAACTGTTACTTTCAATTAACTCAATATTATCACCAAATGGCACTTCAAACATCACTTTTGTTTCCCTAATCTATAGGACTATAAAAGCTATTAAAATATGATAATGAGAAAAAATAGAAATTCAAACTAAATGACAAGTTCTTAAGCGCATATACATAAACCCATGGCCTGTTCTCAGCCCTAGCCCTTTAGTACACAGTCTTCTGTAGGAATATCCTTGGACTTGCTTTAGAACATAACAATATCTGTGAAGGCTGCCAGCCTAGTTAGAGAAAATTTTATAGATAATTCTATGTCATGGTAAATATTAACTTTTCACCAATCTCAATCTTGGTCTTCAGTCCAAACTTGAATCCTGATACCACAAGATCTCCAAATTTGCAACCAATTCAAAAAACTCATCCCACCACTGCCACTCCCTCCTCACCCTCAACTGGCTTGAACTACCCAACTACCTCAGTTACCTACAACTCACCATTGCCCACAAGCTCATCTTTAAACCTGCCAACTGCCCAGCTCTCGCTACTTCTTTAAAACCTTACATTCCCAGCCGCTCACTCAGATCCAAAAAACAAAATCTCCTTCAGGTCCACAAACCTGCATGGGCTCCTGGCCATCTACTGCTGTCCCACTCCTTAGCTAAACAGTGGAACTCTCTCCATATACACCTACGCAACCTACCTAACCATACAAATTTCAAATCTCAGCTACTTTCTCATCTTTCTTCCAAATGGGAATGCCCTTGCCACGCTCCAACTTAACCCCCCACCCCTCATTTCACCTTGCACTGACTTATCCAACTACCTCTACTATTACTTCATCCCACCCAAAACAATCCCTCTCCTACTAAAAATTAATTTTCTCTCTAATATCTATTGTTCTATACTCTCCAATCTCAAATATATTATTACTCTCTCCAGGCATAATATTTTCCTAACCTACTAATGGCTAGTAGCTATATATTTTGAAATGTTAAACCTACAATTGAGTTTATAACAAAAATATTCAATTTATGTAAATGTTGAAATTTCTGTATTGAATTATGTCTTTTCATTTTTGTAACACTGTGACAAGCCAATTGCAAATCATGGAGCTTATCTGTAAATGTTTAATTAGCTGTATGAACTATGTCCTTTTGTAACATGTGAACTGTAACTTGCAATTATTGTGGAGCTTTTCTCCCTGGGCCTCGACTAAAAACGGGCTCTTCTTGGCCCAGTGGACTTCCCCGGTCATCAAACTTAAATAAATAAATTAATTAATTAATTAATTAATTAATTAATTAATTAATTAATTAATTAATTAATATAATCCACAGGCTTGTTTTACAAATTTAAAGAAAACTAAATGTAAGAAAACTGTGTCATACGCTGAACTTCAAAAATGTAACCACAGTTCACCCTGCTGGAAGAAAGCTGTTAAGTAAAGAATTACAACTGTGTTTGATCTCAAGCTCGGAGACAGGATGTCTGGGCTAGCAAATTCTTTATATTGTTATTAAGACAGAGATAATTGCTAGATTTTACATGTAACAGTGTCTTTTATTGCTGTGGCTTCCTGGCCAGGTGCAGCTTACAAAGAAATGTAGATTTTGAGTTTTTGTCAGCCTGGGAACTAAAGGAGAAGTGATAAAAATGATGTGAAATGACTCAGCAGTACTGGGTGTTATCAGTTTAAGACTTTCTCAGAGAGAAAGCTTAAGCATTTTGGATTTTGTCTGAAGCTGACAACAACTCATCAGCACTTTGCCTTGTAAGTAAAGTTATTTAGGACATAGTTTCTCTTAGAATTAGATAGGAATTTAGCCAGATTGGTCTAACTGTTTTCTATATTTATGTCAGACTATCCTACAATATTGTTTTAAAGTTCCTGTGATTTCTGAACTCATGATTAGCATTGTGTTGAACTGAGGAGATTTGTTTTGTGTTTTTATTATTTATTATTAAATATTTTAAACCTTTCAACTGTGGCTGTTTTATGTAGAGATAATTTAAGCTCTAGAGTACTTTCATGCATTTGGTGATACTGTCCAAGCCACTCCAGTACTCTTGCTGCTCAGTCCCACTTACTATTTGGATAACAGTAACATTACACAGTGAAATTGGTCACCCTTTGGGAAGGGCCTTATAGTAGCTGATATTAGTGGTTGGTGGCAGTTGGTACTAGCTTATAGTCTGGGCAAAAAGGGGGCACAGCTGGAGAACCTGTGCCAGCCTTCCCCAAGAGTATCTGTGTGTTTGTATATAAATCAAATCTTAAAATGTGTATGTATGTGTCAGCTATTTGGGCAAGGACATGAAGCACTGGTTGGACAGAGAGGGTGCTGGAAGTTTTAGCTTGACCTCTAGGCTGAGATCTGGAACCTATAGCTATGCCAGTAGGAAGTCTTATTAGGGATCTAGACAGAAAGGGAGAAACCAGCCTCAGACTGACTGTGATCTATGTGTGCTCTTAAGGGAAATTGTAATTTACTGTGTGTGTACTTGTTATCCCCACCAATGTGGACAACTCTCACTGGTGTTAGTGGTGAAGATTGAGGCTCCTTGGTTACTGGGCCAGTGCACGGGCATCACAATACCATCTATTTTAAACATACTAGAGGAAAAGTCCATCACTGTCAGTATCCAAAACCTTTGAGAGTCAGACTAAGAGGTCAAAAGAACAGTAAGATTATGCAAGCAGTATTCCCCAGAATAATAATGTGCTTCATTTTCATTTACCATTATTAGATGTGGGCTCCAAGTTTGCAAAGAAGTCTGTCACTAATTTTTCACAGATGTATATTAACTTTGGCTAGACATCAGCTAGACAGTACTTCCTTTCTATCATGTGATCATCAAGCCTTTTAATGACTGCATCTGTTGCCCTATATGATAACAATGTATGAGGTCAATGATTTAACAAAAATAGGTGGTGGTGCTGCGGTAGCAGTGTCGCCTCACAGTTAGACGTTGCCCGTTCGATTCTCAGTTAGAGCATCTTCTGTGTGGCGACATGCGTGAATGGGTGTTCCTTCGTTGAAGGGTGTGCATTAGGCCTGGCAAGCCAGTACATAAAAATCTACTGCCAATCATTAGCGGACCGGAGTTCCACTGTGGCGACCCCTAACTGGGAAAAGCCAAAAGAAACAAACAAACAAGAATGGTTTGAATCAGGAAAAATACACATTTTTCTCTTAAATTGTGCAGTTTGCTATGTCAAATACCAGGTGTCAATTATCTAGAAAAGGTCCTCAACAGTACAGTGTCAGCTGTAGCTCTACAGGCTGAGTCCGCAAAACAGCTCAACAAACAGCATCTGCATTCTGTTAATTAACTCTTTGACTCTGAAAACACCTCAACAAATTTCATGGATTCCCAGCTTCGGTCTCTTCAGAAGTATTGTTCTGTGTGATATGTAGTTTACTGTTGCAGACATACAATTAGCCTGACCTTAGTTATGCTAATGCTAGGGCACTGAATACAAATATAAACATTCTCTTACACTGCTTCTTGCCGCAGTCCATCTCATTTTCTTAGTGAAAATATCCACACCTTTTCTATATATTTTAATTTGGTTTGAGGTGGTCAAACAAGGGATAGTCTGCATTTCATAATGGAATTATCAGTAAGGTTATAGTTTCAGTTTAACTATTAATATTTTATAGGATCTTACATAAAATCTGATAATGAGTCAACAATGTCACCTTGATTCACAGAGCAGCTTTTACACCAATGCAAAAACTATTCCCTTGAGTATATAAATGATCACTCAAACTGTACCTGAGGAAACAATCCATTTCAGCAAGCACACCACCCACTCAAACTCAAGAAATCTTGTGCTGGGAGCAAGGAACCCTCCCCTTCTGTATTGTCACCCCAACCTTGCTGCAAATTCGAGAAAGAGCAGAGAGTAGCAAAACATAAATACATAAATAATAATAATAATAATAATAATAATAAATAAAGTAAAAATGTCTTATTTTATTTCTGGGATACTGTGATCCTGGACTCCATTACATATCATTACTGTATGCGGCACTCAGACAGAACAAAACACTGCATCGAACAGTAACACTCAAGCAGCTAAAAAAATGAGCGAACAGACATTTTGCGGCTCCAAGTTAACTCCATTTTGTGGCTCCAAGTTAACTCTTCCATAACACCCCTTAATTAGATGCAAGAGGTATCAGTGAATGTTAACTTAAGCTAGAATTAATATCCCTTTATCAGTGCATTGAGATATCAATCTTAAAGTGCTGCAGGTAGACAGAAAATATGCATTCTTAATCTTTTCAGTAATCAATGCTCAGGTAATATTTTCGGTAGTATTACAAATACACCACTAGTATTACTCAGAATGGGAATAATGTCAGTTAAGATTTGCTGATGGTGTGTAGAGACCAATGAACTAGCATTATGGCACATTTAAGATTAATTAGCATATGTTACTGACAAAATTATTCAGAGATGAAAAGGAAATGCCCCCCCCACCCCCATTGGGTCTATTAGTGCTAGCCTCACTTATGATATGAAAGTTCTGATTTAACTATTATTCTTAATCTCCTTTATTTTAATTGGCAACTGTGAGACTAGGTAATGGCACTTCATGGGCAGACCATTTTTTGAGAAACAGCTTGCCTTTATCATAGACCACTAAAAGAACTATACATCAGAATCTATTATTACATTTTTTTTTCCTTTATCTATCTCTCACTAATTACTTTATAGGCAAAAATGTACTTAAGGTTAAAAATAAAAGAAAGAGAAGAACAATTGAGAAAAAAAATAATAACCTGATTTGGGGGACAGAAAAGGAACACCAGAGATAGAAATAGAAATGATCACACAAAGGTTACCTAACAATAAAAATAAGAAATGGCATTAGATGTGTTGTTACTGCATATATGCTTGAAAGTGTTTACATTAAGGGTAATACTGTTTCAGTATCTCAGCAGTAGATGTGCTGTGGTCCGCTGAGTGCAATCCCTTTAATTTATACAGAAAGACAGCAAGGTGCAGAATCACTCGGTAATGCAAGACTGTACCCAGAACTGCTTTCATTTACCTTGTCTGAGTTCGCAGAATGGAACCTGTTGTGTAACATCCATTCTAGTGTATTTGTTTTATCACAGACTGTTTGAAGTTCAGTCAGTCACAGCTGGCAGATCAGAAAGGCTTACAATTAAACAATTTAAAATTTAAAGGGCTTTTACTAAGTAGTCCATGAATTATCATGCCACATTGTCCTCCAGTTCTGAGTCAGTCTGGCCAAAAAGATAAGGTTTTACCAATGCTTAGCTTCCCGTCTAAACCAATTATCCCCATATTCTGTCCTTTATGTCCTTCTGTCCATGAATAAGTTGAGGCACTTTGCAGACTGACTTCCCAAAGTGGCTACTGATCACAAGGGCTTCTAATAAAACAATTTAAAATGTAATGGGCTTCAACCAAGAACTCCATGAATTATCATAACTCTGAGTCTGTCTGTCTGGCCACAGAGATAAGGTTTCACCAGCACTCATCTCCTCATCTACCTCAACAGTTCCCATATTCTATGCTTTAAGTCATTCTGTTCAGGAATACATTGAGACAGTTTGGAGACTGACTCCCCAAAGGGGCTATTGGTCTGTCTGGTAGACCACTCTTCTCATTCTCCCAATGAAGTATCAGCCAATGAGACAAAACTCCACCCCATGGCCAGAGGCTCCAATCATTCCCTATGAAGCAGTTAATCAGTGTTACCCTTAAAGCCAGGTTGCACTATCTTTCTGTCTGTGGCACTGGTGCCATCTCTCTGCATCCAGGGTTATGGACATTTTTTTATGGAAGAAAAATATTTATTTTTGCAATATATAGTGTCAACTAAACTGAATTAATTTTGCATGACAGGAATGCACTACTACAGATCATGGATGATGTTCATATGATGTTCATACTAACTTATTGGAGACATTAACCTACTAGGGGCACCCATTTTTCAGCATAATGACTGAGTGATATCCCACCTTGTAGGTAAAACCAGCATTACTCATATCCTGTTTGAGCAAGTAGCTGATACAGTCCCATACTTAAGAGTTCAACAGCTAATGGAAAGGAAACATATTTTTTTCTCTTTTTTTAACAAACACTTGGTCCAACTTGAAAAATAAAAACATTCCCTCACAAAAAAAGTCAAATTTCAGGAAGTACATAAAACCCCTTAGATGTCTGCCTTTCTTTTCCATCTTATACAGGCTCGTAAATTACAAGCCCTGAAATAACTCAGTCTTGTGTAGCATCCTCCATGTTTTCAAAAACAGACACCTGCACAAGAGACTTAAACTGAATGTCTTTCTGTCCCCTAAAACACACTCTGTATAGCAAACAAATTAGCTCTCCAGCCCTCTTCACGCACAACCTAGGTGAGCTGATGGGTCTGGGTCACTGAAATTCACCACAGGTCTTCCCCTCAATCCTTTAAGGGGAGGGGTAGCATGTAATGGGATTTGCAGTGGCAAAGCAACAAACGATAAACTGCCTAGTAGAGTCCTAAGCCTTTCCTATGCCTGAGGTGAACATTGCAGACAGAAAAGATATGTGTCCCAAGCTTCTCTCATGTTGGAGATACTGCACAAGAAATACACTATAGTCCTTTTTCTGCTTTGTAGATATCTGTGTTGCTAGGCTTGTAGACCCTGAGTTACTCATAAAAACAATTAAACAGTCTGAAAGAAATGAGAATAGCTGGTTGCATCAAAGGGCTGTCAATCAAAATGCCTGTCCAAATGCAAGTCTGCATTACAAAGTCATCACTTCCATACTGTCTGACCTAATGAAATGACTTATCCTCCCCCCACCTCCGTTCTGCTCTGCACTGAACCCGGAAATGTGAGCTGGTTTCATATGCTTATGACAAGCAACTTCCTAGTAAGTCAATTCATCCTTGAAGTTAGCCTGACTGGCCACTGAAAGATTAGCTCAATGGACCTGTTAACATATATTGGACACTATTACAAATACACACACACACACATATGCACACTCAAATCTGTTTGCAGGCTTTCCGTTGTTCCTGTGTTTTTTTTTTTCTCTTACAGCAATCCTTTACATCATTGTTGACATTCTAGTCAGGTCAGCGAACTCACAGAGCTGAAAGTGCAGCTCAGAGAGAGGTACCACTGTGTCAGCAATGGGCAGAAAGCCCAGTTCCAAAGCAAAATTAATCATTAAAGGGAAAAAAAACTGTCCTTAAAAAAGTAAAATAACTACACAGCATTCAACTCAGATTACCCAGTAGCTTATAAATACCATTTAAGGTCAATTTCTGCATTATCTCGGGAAGCTAAAAGACTCCTAACTCAAATGATATTTTGTAGCAGCAAGAAAGAAAAAAATTATACAGAAAGAACACAAGACAATAGCAGTGTCTCTGCGAATACATATATGGCTTGTAGTAATATGTAATCAGCATTACATCAGCAAGTCGCATTCCATTTTTAGAGACTTCTTTCTCTTCTCTGTGTTTTTTTTTCTCCAACCTTCTTACAGAAGACTGCACTCTGTGGAAGAACCACCACTGAGAGGTTTAGAAACTGAAATCTGCTTTTTATACAGGACTAACATAGCAGTGCCAGATAGTTATTAGCTTCCTCCGATTGTTCCTGTAAAGCACCGTCAATCAAGCCTACAACAACACCCTTGCTGTGTAAAAGTCTGATTTCTGATTATTGCTGCCTGTGCAGTTATATAGTCGTATGGGTGATTTTAACAAATGACCTCAAATTAATCGTTAGCAATAAAAGTATCCAAGTAAATATATTTTAGTAAGAATATGTGGAATACTGAAAACATTATTCCATGGACTGTAGTCAGGATTACTTTGCAGTCCCTGCAATGCCTCTTGCAATGCACAAAATACAAATCTTCCAGCATTTTTATGTAAAATTAATTGTGCAAATCTAAATGCATTATGACTCGGCTGATAAGGAATCCTTTATCTGTTAAAGCTTTATTTAAAACAAATTTAGGAATTATGTGCAAATATCTTGGGTACAGGGGAAGGGGATTGCATGATATGTGTGCACTAGCATATTAAGTCAACAATGAGAAGCATCAACCTGAAGAGGAAGCACAGCTTGATGACGAGTGGGGCACAATTACCAGATATAACACACCCAGTTTCAGTCTGCACTTAGGGAAGAAATGTTTCAATAAAAGCCCTGCTGGATGAATGCAACCTGTTACCAAATGAGATGTCAGTCTGTTGGCATACGGAATATGTTGAAAAGGTAAGGGACAAATGGCAAACTGGAGAGGGGGCTCTCACCACAGTATTAGGTGCATGAAAAAAATGCAGACTAGATGGATAAATGTGCTTTTGTCTTGCTTTCAGCTATGTGCTGTGGGATTATGGTAGTGAGAGAGCCTCAGGTGTAAGTTGCATAGTCCACTCCATGTGGCAATGAGATCTTGGTGGTTGGAGGAAAGGGTAGGGTTCAAGACAGGAAGAGGAGGAGCTTAGGTATGTTTGAAAAGGAAGAGGGGAATCGCAAAGTTTATTCAGGGGACATGGAAGAGATAAGGTGGGGAAGAAAGGCACCATTTTGGTGAAGAAGAGATAAAGTTGATAAAATGTGGGCTGAGAAAACACTTAGGAACAAAAATGTCAGTTAACATAAAGAGGGACAGATATAAGAACAAGACCAAAATGTGTGTGGTTGATGTGCATCTCAGTATGTCACTACATACTTCAGGATTAATAGGAGATGACAGGAGAACAGAATGCCAAACATGGAATAGATAGATAACAGTGTCTCAAAACAAGGCTAAGCAACAACTGAAAACCACTAGTACTTCAAGAGAATGTGGATGCAGGTTTAGCTAAAGTAAACATAAGCTATGGCCCCAGTAACAAGGTGTCCACTGCTATGGTGCATATTACTTACTGGCTGCACAGGTAGGACAGCCAGTACAGTGGCTTGTATCACAGTATGTTACAGCAAGTATGAGCTGCGATGGGCAAGTGAACATGTACAGCCTTTCAGTAGGAGCACATCTTTAATGGCCTGAAGTGGTGTATGGGTCCTCTGCCATATTTCAGAAAGAAAGTCAAGTGTCTGGCAATCCATGATACAAGATAAGGAATATGAATGTTACTTAAATAAGGATTTTAATATCTGATGATGGAATGGCGAAAACAAGCATGTGTAGGGTTAGAAGCAATGTGGAAGTCATTTAGAATGCCAATAAAATAAGGCTTATGATGCCAGACTAAAGCAGAGTAGGTCCAAAATTGGAACATCAATGAAAGACTCTCAAATGTAGATGTACAGGCCATTCTGTGGAAAAACTAACTATAGCAGGGTTTATTCTGAATCACGGGAGGAAGAGGACCAAGTTAAGACTTGGAACCAGAGAGGTGGATTAAAGGAGCCGTCTTTCTAGAGGTTGTGATGACAAAATTCCAGGAAATCACTGAAGGGAGAGGCTGATGTGGCTTTATGGAGCAAAAGAAATGAGACATCATGAACAATGGAAATTGGGAGAACTTGTCATTACATATAAGATTAGGCACTGCCCAAAGAGCAGATCTGATTCCATTAGTGGTCTCGCATGAGAAGCATCAGTCCTTACTGCATGGAACAAGGGACCTTTTCTCTACTGCTCTCTCCACAACAAGATAATGAGCACTTTCAGTGCAGAGCAGTGCACTATGTATGTCAGATTGTTCTGTTTATGATGCAAAATGTAAGTGCCACAGAAGCAAATACATTGACATTTATATCAAGACTCAGGGTTATAATCAAAGAAGCATATAGCAAAAAAAAAAAACAGTGAGGAACACTACACGTTAGAGTTAAGTTAAACAGCATATAGATTTAGCAGATTCACAACAAAGTAGCTGCACTTTATGTAACCCTAAGATCACTTTTTAAATCATATTATGAAAGGACATGACATTTCTTCACGTCTGCATCATCTCTGAGAATCACTGATAGTGCCATTACGTCACCTGCTACCTTTCAGCAATTGCCAGCATTCAGGCTTAGAAGTGGAAGAATTTCCCAATACCAGTAAGCCAGTAACACTGATTAATCTTCAGATAAAAAAAGTTTTTTTTTTTTTCTGTTATGAGCCGACCAGGTGGCAAGCTAACTGACCTGTGTGATTCTCTCTGTCTGCAGTACTCTGAACTCAGCTAATTTTACAGTAGTAGCCTCACCATGGGAAATTCTGTTGTCACGGATACAAATTCGAACTCAGAAACTAATTTAATGAGCAGTTAGCCTATGATTTCTCAACCATTTCTGTTAAACATGCTGGCTCAGGGCAAAGTCATTTTGAGCTCTTCCATAAGGTGAGAACTCTGGTTAATGAAATTAATCCCTTGAAGCTGCCCAAAATGCAGTGTGTGAGGTAATTCTGAAAGTATTGTTGAAATGGCGTTTTTAAAGGCAAGCTGCTGGTCTTTAAATTCTGTTCTGAAGAAAAATATCAGTAAAATCTCAGAGCCTTAGCACACTGCAATGAAAATATGAGTTGCAGTTTCAGTATAGAAAATAACAGCCTGTTTGTTATAGGAAGCATTAGACAGACATGAGGCAAGTCAGACTCACTGGGGATTAAACTCTTTTTCAAGTGATTCCCATTTGCCCTAATATGTGTTAGGAGAATGGAGATGGAAAACTACAAACTGCTATCTATCACAGGTGGTTTATTGTCCAAGAATTAGTGGCATTTTTGTGGAATCTCTATGTGAAGTCTTGAGGCCGCAACAGGGTTATGTATGAGCCTACCACTCTCTCACTGAAACAAATATTTTGATGACTGATAAGTTCCTAAGGGCCACTCAGTTCACAAAGTCTACCCAGTCACTGCCTACTGGGACACCTATGATTCCTGCACCAGTTTGTGTGTTTTTTTTTTTTTTTTTTTTGCTGCAGGCCTCAAAAGAATTGCCTTACATTTCCCTGTGCACTGTTGACTACCAACACAGTTGTTACCCCATTAGCTCTCCATGTAGGCTGTTCCAAACATCAAACATCCCTTTTATAAGACAATATTTCTTTGTATCTCCCCAGAGCACCCCACATTGTATCTTCAGCCTGTCTTCACTTGATCCTGTACAGTTCTGTTTTTCAAAATACATTGAATAGTTAGTAGTACTTCAAGGGGCTGCATAAAGTTGGTTATATTACTGTGTCCCAACTATTTTCTTTAAGTCTCTACTAGTTTCAACTCTATTGTTTCTTTTCCTGTGCTTTACAGTACAGAACACACACCGCTTATATTAGCCTTTTTGAACCACCTCTTTTCTGTCCTTTTAAAATTAGGCCTCCAGAACTGCATAATGTGCTGTAATGGGAATGAAGATGACTAAATCCATAGGCACGGATAAAGATATTCCATTCTATGGTAACACCTGTTCTTGAGCATATGAATATCCCCCCACCTTCTTTCCTGCTCTCTCATACCACTGTACTTTCAGACTGCATGATAGAACTTTCTTTGGATCACTTCCCTCCATTACTATGCACTAATTTTAAGCCAATTGGTCTATATTAGTTCATCAAAATACATATTCAATGAATACGTATTCATTGATGGCTAAACAGTGAAATTCATTACAGTGAAGCATGGAATTTTCCCAAGGTTAAGAACCACTAGGCCATCACCACAACTTTGCCCTTTTCCCTACTGTAATGCAATCTCAGAGTTGGTATATATAGTTAGGTGTGGGGGGAGTGACGCTTCCCACTTGGGTGGGTTTGATTTAGTGCAGTGTGTGTTCCAGAGTGCTAGAGGGCGAGTGGTTCCTAACCCTGGGAAAAATTCTATGTTTCTCTGTAATGAATTTCGCTGTTTAGCCTTTGTTGAATATGTATTCGATGCATATGTATTTCAATTAATTTATATAGACCGAAACTGACTTATGTGGTTATCAACTATCCTTTTTTTTGAGTGTTAACCACCAATATGACCTTATGACCTACTCACTTAGTGTTTTTAATTTGTTTGCTAATCTAATGAGTAGCATCATATCAAATGCCTCAAATACTTTGTTAAACTCTACTAAGGCCACATTAATACTCCCCTTGCTGTTGTAATACCATTGATTACTCAGTGGAAGATCAGTATTACATTTTATCTGACCTTTGTGCTGTTAGCCCATACTATATTAGGATGTTTATTCTGCTTCTTTCTACTCATTCCAAAACTTGTTGTTTCTGCAGTGATTTTAGGATTATCCTTCAAATGAGGTCAGAGAGACATGATAACAGCTTCTTGCCTCCATCTTGCTCCTAAAGTTGCGAAAGGGAATCTCATCCACCTGTTCAGATCTTTTAAAAATGTTACCCTCTTCTCATAATTTTTTAATAAATTTAATTACTGCTGTTACTGGTTTTCTCAGCATTTAAGAATCCTGAAATTATTCCTAGTATGACCTCTGAATTTGTATACCTTTAGTTTCTGGTGCTTTCATGACCTATACTTCAGTAAAATCACCTTTCACTGCCATTAACCCGGGCTGCTCTACAAACTGTTTTTGGTGAATCTCTCTTGCAAGGAGAGTTCTTCATTAATATCCCTGACTTTACATTATCATTTATTCCGACTGATATCTGATTTTAATTCACTTTTCTTAGTTATCTTTATATTTTAACTCCTTTTCTGATGTAAAACAGGCTTCCTTTTCCCAGGTGTAAGCTTTTACTTTCTGATCAACTTTCCTGCAGCCTTGCTTTTTAACTTTTATTGCTTTATGTATTCCTCTTCTTTTGCTGCCTTATCACATCTAAAATGGTACATTCTTTTTGTTGACCTTGAATAAAAACTCATTTACGAACCTTTTTTCAACTCTTTCTTTATGATTTAAATATTTGTTTTGCAGACTTTTTTTATCTGTAATGTTGGCTTTGACAACTGCCCTTCATCTTCACCATCTTCATACAAATATGCACAACTTTTTTGAGAAGTGTAGCAGTCTTATTCTAAGGGAGCTCGCTTGAAGAGCAGAACTGAAAAGTTCAAGTCTACTTCCCATAGTTGTTTCAATAGATGACACCAACTTTAAAAAGTATTTCTAAAGAAAAAAAAACTAAATTAAAATGTTTAAATACTGAAGCTATTGTTTACAAACAAACTTACAGGCGGAAATATACATGGCTGAGATACTCTTGTCATAATACATTTAGCATGAATGTTATTACATGACTTACTGAAGTTAGTTGTCTTACTATTTTAAGTTGAATACATTTTTATGAATCATTTTTGGCAGTAGGTAGCTGGCATCTGCTGACCTAGATGTAGTATATAATTTTCTTTATGTTGCTATATCTCAATCAGGAATAAAACGTAACACTCAAATCCTGATTCCTGTATCATTGAAAACATAGTTTTTGAACAATGATTCAAACATTAACTACATATATTTTTAGTGGGCCAAAACCCCCTTAACCGATACAGGACCCTTCACAGTTTCACTTCCTGACAGTATTCTAACTCTGGGGTCAGTATACCTTGGAATATGAGGAAATTTCCCCACATGGTGGTGCCATTCAAAGAGATTGTTTTTGGCTATTTGGTTGTATTATCTCATAACTGGCCATCGGGCAAAGCAGTGAGTTTGCTCTGTGCAAAGAAAGCACTGTTGCAATACCTATGTTGCATCAACAAGTAAAGGTAATATGTAAATAATCAAGGCATAGACAAGCACTTGGTTTGGTGCATTCATAAGGCCAGAAATGTGTTATTGTTTCCTTTATTCTGTGTGGCCTATCTTCTTGATCCTCTTGTTGTGAATTATTGATTTTAAATAAATAATTTAAAACTCAGACTTCATGTAACAAGATTGTAAACACACTGGTTTAATGTTCATGCAATAGATAGTAGAAAGAACTGTACCAGTAAGCACAACAACGTTGTCATATGCTGCCTTCAAGAAACTCAAGTAACCTTATTTCATGGTATTGAACTGGAAAATGTATAAATGAGTTTAGGAGCTGTATTGTAAATCAAGATTTTCAGGAAAAGTTGGATAACAATTATAATTACAACAATTAGGAAATCATACCCAACTGATGAGTGTACATGGGCCAACACAGTTATGTTAACATGCCGTGGGCAAGACATTTTCTATTAGTTACGTTTACAGACTTTTTCTTGACTAGAATACCTCTTTTCAGACATAAAAGCAGAGTTATACAAGTTAAATAATTCAGGGACAGCTGTGCTGGGCAATTTCAGTGTTCCACTAGCAGACAACTTAAATAAATCTAAACTCTACTTGTAAACACACTATTATATACAAGAATGACAAATGAAAATCAGAATAGCTCATTTGTGCTAACCTATTTATAAAAAAAATAAGTAAATAAATAAATCAGAAGGACTGTAGGCTCTTCCTACAGTTATAAAATAAGGCAGAAATATGGGAATGCTTTAGCAATTCATGAGGGATGAGTGGCAAACTGTTGAATTCTCAATATTGTTACCTGACAGCCCTTTGTTCTCCATTGAAGTGCTTTTTGTTCAGAGTCTGTATGTCCTACCTGTGTCCTTCTTCTAGTATATCCATACAGGGAACATCCCAAAAAAACATTCTGTCTGGTAAACTAGCAAGTCAATAAGTTGATCATAGGCTAAAGATATATGTGGGAATATGAGTGTGTATTAGTGGGCACCTTACAACAGAATAGCCTCCTGTCCATGATTAGTTCTCTGTTTTACACCTACTGCTTGTCAGGACAGGCTTTGTTTCTCCTGGTACCCATAAGTATGATAACGTGGTAAGAAAGTGAAAAAAGGATTGCAAATCTGAACTGTACTCCTGGGAAACACTTCTCACAAGAAGGCCACATGAGAAATATTGTATACATTTATTATCAGAAATGATATTAACACCGATATATTATTCTGAAAGAAAATCAATTAACTGAAACAATGCAGGCTTACAATGTATCACTTTAGACTATATGAAGAGGGGCATAATGGAGCTCTCCAAATGTGTCACTAAGGCTGGAAAGAAACAATCTTGAACAGTTTCCCATTATCATGGAGAATGATGCCACAATGTAAGGAAAAGATGATTGATTTTAATAAGTGCCTTTATTATTGGTGTCATTCTTAGGGGACACAATATGCATTGCCATGGAGGAGATGGAAGACAATTATACCTGTTTCACAAAGGATGGCCTGTACCTATCTCATTAAGAATTTGCATATAGACTCAGACTTTCTCTATCATTATAATGCCTTTTGTAGGCAACATCAATCTACTCAGACTGCTGACTTATTAAATGCAAAATGTAACCTGCAAATGTCAATACAGACCTGTTAGTGCAGGAGCAAAAATCAGAAAATGGCTTCCTAACTGTATAAAGTATGGATATTTGAGTTGTTACTTAAGTCTGGTTCTAGGGCATTATAGGTTCATAGATAGGTACTAGGCTATTGGCCCTAGGGCCAATATAAGCCTAGCCAAAAATGTACCCTGGCTTTCACCACCCAAGAAAATTATTTTCCTGTGCCCCTGTCGAGCAGAGCCACAGAAGTGATCCCCGGGGTGAATTTCCCATTTCCCATCCAATCATCAAGATTTTTCTTGAAGAGTGCTAATGAGGAGCTCTGTTTGACATAGATAGGTAGTCTGTTCCAGAGTATGGGAGGTCTCTGGGACAGGAATCTATCCCTCCAGCATGTTCTGTTTATTGTGGTGACAAGGTTTAGGTCCCTAGAGCGTGTAGCTCAGATGGATTGGGATTTCTTTAAGTGGAGCATGTCCAACAGCTCTGGGTTTGACATAGCTTTGTATGTTAGGCAGAGATCGCCCCTGAGTAGGCGATATGCGATGGAGTAAAGTTGTAGTTTTTTGAGATGGTCTGCGTAGGGCATCTGTTTGAGGCCAGTAATCCTCTTTGTGAGGTATTTCTATGGTCTTTCCAGTTGTTGTAGATGTCTTGTGAGGTACATACCAAAAGGGGCATTGTACTCTATAATGGGTCTAATGAGTGATGAGTAGAGGGGAAGAATTACCTCTTTTTTTCTGGATCAGAATCCTTTTGTGATGAGATGAGCCATGTAGAAGGATTTCCTGACCACTGTGGCGATGTGATTATCAAAGGAGAGGCTACTGTCCACCTGTGTCCCAAGGTCTCATCACATTTTCGGCATTAAGTAGACTACCAGCTATGTGGCAGTTCATGGGTACAGAGTTTTTACCAAAGGGGATGACAATACACTTTTTGGCATTGAGCTTCAAGCCATGGCTTTGACACCAGGTATCTGTTCTCAATGAGGCCATTTTGTAGTTTGTCCACATCATTAGGAGTTTGGATTATGGCTCCTAGTTTGCTGTCATCTGCAAACATTGTTAGCCAAAGACCTTCTGTGTTAGCCTGCACTTCAGAGAAGTAGATACCAAACAGGAGAGGACCCAGGACTGAACCCTGTGGTACTCCACTTGTCACTGGTCTGAAGTCGGATTTGGAATCCGCTACTTTCACAGTGTGGGTTCTGTCCATGAGCCAGTTGGCAGCCCATCTTGTGACATAGGGATTTATACCTAGTTTAGTGAGCTTATCTATAATTCCAGAGTGGGGGATGGTGTCGAAAGCCTTGGCGAGATCTAGATAAGCTGTGTGAACCATTTTACCCTCATCTATTGCTTTGGTGGCTGCTTCAAAGAAGTCAATCAGGTTTAGAAGACATTATCTGCCTTTTACAAATCCAAGCTGGGTTTATGAGTTTATGAGTTTCATGATGATACATTCCATGGCCTTGCAGACCAGGCTCATCAGGCTAATGGGTAGTTCCTTGGGTCTGTCATGGCTCCAACTTTGTGGAGTGGGATATCTGTCACGGTGCGCCATTCAGTGGGTACAAAGCCTGAGGTGAGGCTATGATTGAACATGGTACTTAGGTAGGGTGCCAGTTCATTCTGTAGTTCATGTAGAACACAGCCTGGGATATTGTCAGGTCCCATGGATGCTGTGTTCTTGGCTTTGGAGAGTGTGTGTTTTTACCTGTGCAGCCGTGATTATAGGAACTTTGCATTCTTCCGGTATAGAGATGGGCCCTCTAGGGGGTGAGAGGGGGGTAAAGTTAGCACTGAACCTATCTGCTAGGATGTTGGCAATATCAGTTGGTTCTGTATATTTAGTGCCATTGTACTGTAACTCAGAGCAGATCTGAGTGTTCCCATTGAGATTCTTGACATAGCTATAGAATGCTTTGTGGTTGTCACTCTCTCTCTCTCTCTAACTGGCTTCTTTACCTACTACTCATTTTAGCCCACAAATGTTGATAGCAATAATGCAGCTGATGGCTTTATTGTCCTTATGAAAAAAAACATCACGTCTAGACCAGTCAAGCAAGACAATGATTTCAAACATCTTCATATTCTATCATCATTTAACCAGACCTAATATTACCTTCTGGCTGACTACAGAATCCCACCCATGATAACTGCAAATGATGACACATATTTTAAATTACAGTCCCTCTCCATTTGACTAAGTATCATATTTCTAGATGACATAACAACCTCTCCATATACAGGCACACCCACACATCTATAGACAAACATGCTCAGTGCTTTCTTGACAGTTATTATTGCAAACTCCAGTGATCACATGACACCCTTCCCCACAACAGGTGAACATACTCAGTCTTGGCCTCACAAGCACAACTTATATTGGCCCACTATACACTGTAATGTCTCTCAAGGCAAATAAGATGACTGTATTATATTATTCATCATATGGTACCAGTTCAGGTCAACATACAACCTAATCATCTATACAGACTTCTTCAAGACTAATTTCCCTGTATTCTGTGATGATTTGAGATTGTTTGACAGTTCCCCACCACACAATGGCCCCATATGAAATACCACTGCATATATCCAATGTTTATACTACCTTATTAATTCTTGCATAGATGCTCATGTTTCTTTTAACCACAAATACAACACCAGCTTTGGAAACAAACCCTGCTGATGGAACTCACCTATAAAAAAAAACTTGAATGAGCAGGAAAAAGCTTATATCCGTAAATAGTAGAACAGAATAAAAATCAGAGTACTATAATCAACTTCTTAAGGTTAAATAAGATCTGAAGAGTAAGATCAAATCCTGCAGAGCTAATTATGAACTAAATTACCATGTCAGCCGAGGATAACCAGAAGACATTATTTAATTATATAAAGAACCTCAGAAATAATACCCAACATTTCAATGACCTTCTCTCTAATGGTATTGACTTTTCAGTAATTGAGGACATAGCTAACATCCTTGCAGATGAATTCAGCTCCAATTTCTCCATTCAGATACTTGAAATGTTCCAATACAAGGTATCCAGTCCACACTTCCTCCATGGTAGTTACTTCTGAATAGATGCTAAAACACTCTCTAACATAAAAAAATACCAGCTTTCTGTGTCCCTATAATATAACAGACTGCTTCCTGATGAAAACAAAACATTCTTATGAGACTTCTTCTTTAAGATATTCAACTACAGTCTCTCTAATTGATGCAGAAAGAAACTGGGAGAACAGCAGTAATACTTCCCTTCCACAAGGGAGGCCTTTCCATGTAGAATGGCAACTATAGACATTTCATCTTTACTAAAACCATTTGCAAGCTGATGAAATACAACATTATGGACCTCATATATACTGAAATTGGGAACAAACAGTCGTTAGGCAGTTAACAATTTGGTTTTGCAAAAAAGTAGATAATGCTTATTAAATCTAGTAGCCTTCTTTGAAACAGTCACAGAAGCACTAGACAGTGGTGACTCCATGTGCATATCTTACCTTGATTTAAGCTTTTTGACACAACACCTATCTGGCATGATCAACAAAATGGTTATGCAATATAAATCCCTACATAACCTAGTAGACTGCCAACACCACTCAGAGCTGGTAGAAAACTATCTTCCAAGAGAGTGTTGACAGATTTGTTCCTCAACGCTTGTTTTTTTTCTACAATTTCTATTAGGAATCTACTTCTCTTATGTCAAATTTGACATTAAAAGCCTCTAGTTGACAATGTTTAAATAACATTACAGACTTGGAGTCATCAAACTCTCCCAAAGAGACTTGAATCTTGCAAGAGGGTCTAACATTAACAAACTAATGGTGTCAGGAAATCATAATCTAAACTTGAATGCCAATAAAAGTAGCATGGTATAGTTTGTGAAACAGGTACTCTCACACACCTACCAAATAAATGACACCCCTTTAAATTAGACACAGTCATTAGATACCTAGGTACCTTTGTAGATAATGAACTCTCTTTTGCCCACCATATATTCACTGTCATTAGGAAAGACTTCTACTTCAGTCATATAATTACTTGGGGCAATTCTACTCAGCTTGAAGAGATATTTACTCATCCCTCATCAAGCGTATACTAGAACACAATGTACCCTTCAGCATGTAACTGTCCAAGCACTTAACCTAACCAAAAAACAGTGTTACTCACTAGATAAGTTCCCTGTTACCCAATGCATCCAAAAGCCCTGTCTTGTCTCTTTTCTTTCTTCTACAGAATGATCTATGCCTGGCCTGCAAAGATGTAAATGACCCAAGCCTATCTGATTTACCACATATCTTAAAACTGGTAATAACACAAATCTGTATTGCTACATAATTAAGACTTGTTATGATGGCAGAGACCTCTCCCAAATAATTCCTCACTTTGGGAACAAACTCCTATTTTCTGTAAAACAAAGGATAACAAAGCACATCTCTCACCATATTCAAATTTAACCTAGACACACTATTCAGAAACAGCAAAATTTCTAGACCTGTCTAATATGGACAGGGGTAGAAACTAGTTATGTATATCATTGGGGCTGCAGTGGCTAAGCTTCAAAAGGCACAACTGGTCTATCACCAGGGAGTTTTAGGATTAGGTAGTGGGAAGGGAGTTTAGGGTTAGATATTGGGTTCTGGCAGTGCTATACCATTTCAGGGGATGGGGTGTTGGAATGTCTAAGTAGTTACAGAAAATCAAATTAGTGGAAGTTTGAGCACTTGCTTTTTCAAGCAAGTGGCAGTGAGCAAGGATCATCTGAGCATTTGTAGCAGATCCTTTTGTATTAATTTTCAACAAGATGTGTTGTGATGGTTAAATGTTGTGACTGAGTTTTAGATTAACAGGTTCTGATAATACACTTCTAGTTTTTTTGTCTCATGATTATTTGGCATGAATACTGTTTTGTTTACTTCCATAACATCAGCTCTTCTCCTAACTTGTCAGTCCTTATTTTACATCTCTAATAATTGTAAAGGATCTTAAAATATATTTTTTTCTAATTTACTGTTGTTTACATCTCCTCTACAGGGCCCAGCCTTGACTGCCCTTTACCTGACAGCCATGGCAACCTAAGTCATAGACACATGTTCTGCCATTAGCTATAAGTCATGACATTATCACAATTCCTCAAGTATATTCCCATGGCTACAACTTCAACCTTCAGATAAGATAGGCTTATTGGGAAGTGATAAGTACCATGCATTTGGCCCAGAATACTTTTAAGGAATTAAAATGGCCTCCTGTGATGGTGGGAGTTCAATATAGCAGCTCCTAACACCAAGGGACTAGGACCTCTGCCAGTTTTCTTATTCTTCCCTTTCTCCGACAGCATAGTGAATTTAAGCATCAGACACTGCCCTGCCACCATGCATAGACCATTAGCAGCACTCCGTGATCTTCACTAGAGAGCACTGCAGATGTGATTTCTAATCATGTACTGACTCACTGAAGGAAGGAAAGTTTCTAACAGTGGTCAGTCTTACTTATCATGCACAGAAGCCCAGACATCCTTAAACCATTTGTTTTGACACTGCAGATGGAAATCTAATCTCTGTGCATCAGGCCAACAATAGCAAGAGCATTGTATACATGAGAAAATCCAAATGTGTATCTTTTTTAACCTAGAGATATGCAGAAGATGGTAGTACATATGAATGTTTGATTAAAGTGATTTCTTGTTTCATTATATAAAAGTCATTTCAATTTTCTGAATGCTGGCTCACCTACGCAGAGAGTTTAGTTAAGTTTGTTATGTTTTATGTTCATGTTTACTTTGTACTGAAATGATTTTGCTGGGTGCTTGGTCCATTCTAGATGAAACATATTATAGACTTGCTATATCAGTTTAAAAGCAGACAGATGCTCCTCAGACAATGATTAACAGAAAGATAAGAGACATGTTCCCACCTGCCACATCTAATACTGCAAATGGTTCCACTTATGCACTACAGTGCTTTCACTCTTACTTCATTCCCTTCCATCTAGAATGCAGCACCATTACTGGAAGGTTCTAGAACAACAATAGGTTTGTGTAACCTTGCTAAGCAGACATCACTGCACTCTTTTTGCTGAAGTGAACAAACTTACCAGTTCATACTACAAGACTAAAGTAAAAATGTCTTATGGAATGCTCATATCTACCCCAATCTACTAGACATGATCACAAGAACCTCTAAGAGATGTAACATCCTCACAAGCCATGGTAAAGGTGGGCGCAGATAAATTAATTCCTTATAAAGGCATGTAAACTACAGAGAAATCATTATGTTATGACTTTCGCCCAGGTCACAACATGTCTCATGTCCTTCAATGTAAGTCAAATTCCTTTATGGTTACTGGCATTGTTACGGTTTATTGTTATATAATGCAGCATGTAACACAAGTACTTGCCATTAAATGCAGATTTGTATGTGACATCCCCAATCTAGGCCAGTAATCAAGGACCCTAAATCTTCACCACTGACACTGGCGAGGAACACTCACTTGGAACAACATTGAATACACCCAGTATTTCCAGATCCAGCTCTCTGCAACAAGCAAATTTCCCTTAAGAGCACACAGGAAACACATTCAGTCCAGGGTCTGGATTTCTCTATCTGTCTACCTCCAGATCCCCAGTAAGAGTCTCCACTCGCACAGCTATAGACTTGAGACCTGAGCTGAGTGTCAAAGGCAGGTTCTCTGGCACCCTCTCTGTGAAACCAGTGCTCCATGTCCCTGCTCCAAACAGCTGACACAAACAGACACACACACACACACACACACACACACACACACACACACACACACACACACACACACACACACACACACACACACACAAAACCTGGGAAAGACGGGCACAGATTTACTAGCTATGCCCCATTCTGCACAGACTATAAGGTATTTACATCACCACCACCAGACACTCCAAAGCCAGCTACTCTAAGGCTCTTGCAAGGGTACCCAATTATACTGAGTGAAATTAATATCAATACAAATGGTAGTTTGGCCAACAGCAAGGCATTCAGGAGCAGCCAGAGCTGTCACCAAATATATATAAGTATTCTCAGAGATTAAAATATTCTCTAAAAGACCAGCCACAATGAAAGGTTTAAATATATTTAATAATAAATAATAAAAGAACATGAAAATGCTAAATATCTATTTACAATAAATACCAGAGTTTCAATCACCAGAAATATTAAAATAACAGAGATGAATAGAGTCACACAGATACAGAAAAACAGTACTTAACTAATCTCACTATATTTTCCTGACTGATCTAAAGAATTACTATTCTCTGGTCACTTACTAGATAGAGCAAGGCAAGATGAAGTAGGTGTGGGGGTCTGTCTCTGTCAGGTTCCAAAAATAGACTGCCATGAGACTTCAGTCTCACCTAGTATTAAAATATCATTTTTAGTGATGGATTACAGAATGACATCACATACATCTGATCCTCTGACTTCTGGTTCCCATGCTACCCCCTTAGCTAGAAGCTGTCAGGATTTAGCACATATGTGTCAATAATACACACACAGATAGCCTTGCTAAGATCTGCTGTAGCTCCTGGAAGTCATAAAACAATTTCAAACCTCCACCCTTCCAGAGTAGCAATTAGTTCAACCCAGAGACAATGCAGAAAGCTTCCTGGTACAGACTTTTTGTCTCTGGCTGCATTGAGAATTGTAAGGTACAATCTTTATGGCCTAAGCCAGGTAATTTAATTTCAAACTATTCTTAAATTTAGGTGGATTGACATTAACCTCTTCTCTTCCAGTATCTTCTGTTAAAACATATACATTTAAATATTTACAATAATACATGTATATTTCTTTCAACACAAGCATCTGCATAAATCAGATTGACACACAAATAACATATAATTCTTTACAAATTTCCAGCTAGCTGTGCTGGCATACGTTGCACATCCATTACCCTACTTCTCCTGGCATAGCTGGCAATGCCATACATCAACACATCTCTCCCCCCTTTGAAGACTCAAGCTAGTTCTTCAAGTGATCCTTGAGAAACATTGTTTGAGAGGAATTATCCTGTCTGGGAATACATTAACCCACACCCTGTCTTGAGACCCCATCTGCATTGATATTGCTGAACGCCCTATAGTGCTGCAATATCATGTCAGATGCCTGCAACCCTAGGCACCACCTTAGTAACTTGGCATTTTGATGGCTGTCTCGATGTAGCCATAGATCCCCCTCAGACTCCTCCTGCCACCTACTGACAATACGTAGCACAATGGCCTCCCTGTCATGGTAAGGTTTCATCATGTTAACATGGTACAGTTTGCACCCCTACCTCCTGCCTAGCAGTTCTACCATGTAGTTAACATCACTGACCTTCCTTACCACTTTGAAAGGTCCCTCCCAAGCTGCCTGCAACCTATTGTGTCTGACAGGAATGAGAGCCATGACCTGCTGCCCCACAGCATACAAGATCTTGGGCTTGAGCATTCCTGTCATGCCAGTCTTTTTCTGCTTTTGGGCTCCTGCCAGTTTCTCCTGGGCCAAGCTCATGAGTTTCCTGAGCCTTGTCCTGAGGTTTAGGACATATGCCACAACAGACTCCTTATGAGATTCATACACCCCTCCCACCATCACAAATCAAATCTAAAATCTCCCTTACCATATGCCCATACAGCAACTCAAAAGGGTGAAAAATCTGTGAATTCCTGGGGTACCTCTCTCTCTCTATGCAAACAGCAGATGGAGCAAATATTTGTCCCACTCCCTCTTAAACTGATCTGCAAATGCCTGTAGCATGGTCTTTAGTGTAGAGTTTAACCTCTCCACCAGACCATTAGTCTGGGGATGGTAGGGCATGGTCTTTAGGTGCTTCACCCCACAGCGCTTCCAAAGATAAGCCAGCATGTCTGACATGAAATTGGCGCCTCTATCAGTCAGTATTTCTCTCAGGAAATCTAGACTACTGAAAATCTCTAATAAAGCATTGCCACCTTCTCTGCCTCGATGGAGGACAAAGCAACCACCTCAGGGTATATAGTAGCAGAATCTACTATCACCAGGAAATACTTCTTCTCTGTGGAACTTGGGATACTCAGAGGCCCCACAATATACATAGTTACCCTCTAAAAAGGCTCCTCAATCACAGGCAAAGGCATCAGAGGAGTCTTGCCTTGTCTCCTGCCTTGCCTGCATTTTGGCAGTGCTCACAGGTCCTGCAGTACTCTGTTACATCCCTGCAAATCCCAGGCCAATAAACGTTCTGCATAATATATCTCTTAGTATGCCTTTATGCCCATTTTTCCCTGCAAAAGGAATGTCATTCACTATGGCTAGAAGTGCCAGATAGTAGGCTCTAGGTGCTACCAACTGCTTTATTACCTCACCCTCTAGCTCTCCCTCAGTGGCCCATTCTCTATACAGTAACATTTTGTTCTGGCATAGAGACTCCCCTTTTCCTTGAGAATCAGGTGTGTCCCTAGCTACTTCCCTCAAGCCTCATAATCTAGGGTCTGAAAGCTGAGCCTGTCTCAACTCTGTCTTTGTGACCCTTCCCAGCTTCACTTCCACAGGAAGTCTGGTATCCTCTGACAGCAGTGCCTCACTGTCAGCCTGGGTACTACCACTTACATCTGCCCTTGCAGTCACTCTGTCCAAGGGAGCATCAGTACCTAACAGCAGCTGTGGCTCACCTTCAGGATCACTGCTACAGGGTAGCTCCCTCCCTGAAACAGCCACCTCACCAGCCTTGGCTTCAGGTGTGAGGTCTGTCTGGATCTCACACAGGCTACCAGCCGCACATGCCTGTCTCCAAGCCTGACTGTGTAACTGCATGCACACAAGGTACTGCATTATCAAAGTAATTCCCTATCAGGACATATGCAGGAATATCCTCATACACACTTACTTACTTGCTTCCTTTTCCACCCTCCCAATCAAGGTCAGCCCTGGCCAAAGACATTTGGAATGGGATCCCTCCTGAAGCTCTGACTGGAGCAGATTACCCAAGCAAGTACTGCTCCTCTTTAATCACTGCAGGCTTCACAATGGTAATGTCAGAGGCTTTGTCTCTCTTAGTAATGGACAGTTTTCCATCCAGTAAGCTTGGATAGTTTGGTACCCCAGTTGTCATATTGTTATTTTCACTTGCTTGCTCTCCCAACTTTTGTTCCCCACATAGCTTCTGTGGACATCCCTGTGATACTTGGCCCCACTGGTTGCATTTAAAACATTTAACTCTTGATCCTGGCCATGCACCTGAACTATTGGCTCCCCCTCTTACTTATGGAATCTGTTGGGGTGGTTTAGGATGCCCACCATGGGTTTCCTTATATCCATGTGCAGCACTGAGTATCCCCTTCCTGTGCAATGATGCCCTGCTTGCTAAGTAGAGACCACCCATTTTTCCCCAGCTCATCTGCAGACTCTTATGTCCTCAGGCAAAGTCCTAAGTGCTTCTTCCCACATCAAAAGGTATGCCAGCCCTTCAAAAGTAGTGACTTAACACCCACTTACCCACCTATGAAAATAAGTGCTTAACTCAACAATATAATCATACACATTTTCATCTGCCTTGCCTCTATGCACACAAAACCTTTTTTCCTGTAAGCTTCAAGTGTTAGCTTAAAACATTCTAGTAAACAATGTTGTATTTTGTCATAGTTTAAACAATCAACATCAGACAATTTAGAAACAGCAGTTACAGCTTTACCATGGAGTAAGGGGGTCAGGAACCATATCCAGAGCCCTGGTCAACATTATACAGTTTACATTCTTTTTCAAATATATGAATAAAACTATCAAAATTATCACCCTGTATATACTCTTTCAAATATATGAATAAAACCATCAAAATTATCACCCTCTGTAAATTGTGGAAGAAACTGACTGACCTTTATTGCTTCTGGGGTTCGGTTATTCCTTTCCCCTTTACCCCATCACCCTGGTGAAGGGTTAGCATCTACCTCTTATGTTGCTGCTGCTTCTCCTTTTCTTCAGCCTCCAAATGCCATAGTGTCTCTGCTGATTCCATTTTCATCTGTTTTGACTGCTGCAGTCTCTCTGCTGAATCTAATTCCAAATGTTTGGCCTCCAGTTCAAGTCTCTTTAACTCCAGATGGGTTTTTAAGTCCTCTGAGGAAAAGGTGAACTGTCCTGTTTCTGAGGTCTGCAGATCCCCATCACCAGACTGGTTAGTCTTCTGGTTTCTGGTCTGAGCTGCAACTAAGGCTGAAATAATTTCCTCTTTAGTCAGGTTGGCATGCACCAGCCCTTTGACTTAACACACCTTGGCCAACTGGTTCTTTGTTAGCTTGCCATAATCCTCTGATGACATCTTTGTCTGCTTTTCCCAACTAAACTAAACTAACAAAAAATAAATAAAAACTGTTGCGAAAATGAAACTCTGAATGTTTACCTTGTGGCTGCTTGAGAGTACACCCACCTTCAGTGACAACTGCCCACAAGCTACAAGAGTTCAATTAATATCCACACCACTCTGTATCATTAATCAAGGCGTCTGAATCTTCACCACTTACACTGGAGAGGAGCATTCAGTTGGAACACAAATTAATACACCCAATATTTCCAGATGCAGCTCTCTGCATCAGGCACAATTTCCCTTAAGAACTCACAGGGAACACATTCAGTCTGGGGTCTGGATTTCTCTATCTGTCTCCCTCCAGGTCCCCAATAAGACTCCCCACTGGCACAGTTATAGAGTTGAGACCTCAACTGAGTGTCCAAGCCAAATTCTCCAACACCCTTTCTGTGAACCCAGTGCTTCATGTCCCTACTCCAAACAGCTGACTCACACACTCTATGAGATTTGATTTTCACACACACACACACACACACACACACACACACACACACACACACACACACACACACACACACACACACACACACACACACACACACACACACACACACACACACACACACACACACACAAACACCCCTGGGAGAGGTGGGCACAGATTTACTAGCTATGCCCCCTTCTGTACAGACTATAAGGTAGTTACACTGCCACCAGACACTCCAAAGCCAGCTACTCTAAAGAGTCTTACAAGGGTAACCAATTATACTGCATGAAATTTGTGATGATATTAGACATTGTTATCTATGCTAGCATGACTGGCTGAAGTTTTGTAAATAATTGTAAATAATTGTAAATGACCCTGTGTTACACATGCCAGCATGATTAGCTATAATTTTGTAAATAAGTTTATATCTTTTTATTATCACTTTGATTTATTCAAGATGTTTGAATGTCAAACAGTGTTCTTCTGCCTGACCAAATGTACATGTTCTTTAAAGAGAATTCTGGATGTATGTTATGCCATAGTCAGCTGACCTGGATGTGCTGTCATTGTATGCCACAGATGGGAGAATAGAATCTTCACTGTATCTGTTTGTTTGCTTTTGAAATTCTGATATGATACAGTAGAATTCTCATAGCAGCTTCCTGTTTGTTTTAAAAAAAAATCTGCTATAAAAGCAGGTTCTGAGTCTGTTGTTCAATAGTCTTTGTTTTTCCAGAGCTAATTAGCAGTAATAGTCCAGCTGTTTCCACAGTAGTTGTTCCAGTTGCTGAGGACAGACAACAGCCTGGAGAGTGGACATAATTCCTCATGTTGTCTTGCAGAAGTAAGAGTATAATCTTGCCTTGCTGAGTTATTTAGATTAGATAGGGAAAATTCATCTTGAGATAGCCAGGGAACTACAGCTAGTTAGTTAGAGGTTTTTCTAAAATCAATGTGAGATCTATCCTACAGTATTATTTTCATATATCCTATGTGTGTAACTCTGTTGTTTATTGGAATCAGTTATTCAGTATTTACATGTTTTAAATCCTTTTATTTATTATCAAACCTTTTACTACCTCTAATTGTGGGGGATTATTTAGTGAATATTTTAATAACCTGAGAGTGTTTATGCCTATTGTGATAACACCAGAGCCACTTCAAAAACCCTTACTGCTTGGTTACATGCTTTACGAGTGAGTGTGTCAGATACCTAGAACTGGGACAAAGTGCTCTGCAGTGGTTAGTGTGGAGACTCATTTGGGGACCTGCAGTTAAGCACATAGTCCAGTCCCAGGTTTGGAACCTGTCCCCAGTGTACTCTTAGGGTGTAATTGTAGATTTCTATCCCTGCATTTAGTAGCACTACCTTACCAGACAAAGTGGTGAGCATTGAGGCTCCTTATTTACTGCCCCCGGGTTATGAGGGCTCATCACAAAATTAATATTAATACAAAATTGTAGTTTGACCAACAGCAAGATTTTCAGGAGTGGTGAGAACTGTCACTAAAGATATATATATATATATATATATATATATATATATATATATATATATATATATATATATATATATATAAAATACAAGGACTTGAAAATACTGAATATTTATTTATAATAAACACCAGAATTTAATCACAGAAATATTAAAATAGCTCAGACAAATAGATTCAGACAGATACAGAAAAACAGTACTTAACTAATCGCACTATATTTTCCTGACTGATCAAAAGAATGACTATTCCCTGGTCACTTACTAGAGCAAAGCAAGATGAAGTAGGTGAGGGGTCCTTCTATGTCAGTTTCGAAAAACAGACTGCCATGAGACTTCAGTCTCACTTAGTATTAAAATATAATTTTTAGTGATGGGTTAAATAATGACATCACAAGCATCTGGTCCTCTGACTTTTGGTTTCCATGCTACCCCCCTTAGCTAGAAGCTGTCAGGATTTAGCACATATGTGTCAATAATACACACACACAGAGAACTTTGCTAAGATCTGCTGCAGCTCCTGGAAATCATGAAACAATTTCAAACCTCCACCCTTCCAGAGTAGCAATTAGTTCATCTCAAAGACAATGCAGAAAGCTTCCTAGTACAGACTTTTTGTCTCTGGCTGCATTGAGAACTTTAAGATACAATCTTTAAGGCCTAAGCCAGGTAATTTAATTTCAAGCTATTTTCAAAGTTAGGTGGATTCGGATTAACCTATTCTCCTCCAGTATCATCTGTTAAAACATATACATTTAAACAGTTACAATAATACATGTGTATTTCTTTTTCTGTCCAGCAGGGTACAATGTTGGTACATTTTTAACACAAGCAGCTTTACAAATACATTTGTCAACACAAGCATCTGTAAAAATCAGTTTGATATAGCTGTGCTGACATATGTTACACATCTACTACCCTACTTCTCCTGGCATAGCTGGCAATACCACATATTATCACATTGTACAAAATTGTTTATCTGCAGCAACCTCTGATGAAGGAGCTCACTTATATATGTTTTGACTACATTGTCCATCAATATAATACTGTTCTTTGCCTTTGTTGGCTGTTTCCTGCATAGAAGTTATTTGCAGTAGGAATCACACCTGAGTAACTATCCAAGTGACTGAAATACTTCATTAATGATGTCCTGAGTAAGTCTCCCCTACAGTTGCTCGAAGTGAAATTGCTGGAGTGTCGATAGCACAAAAAAAAAAAGAAGACGAAAGACATAATGGTCCATGCTGTTTTCCATAGGAAATCATTGTTGATGCAGTTTATAAGTGTGCACTGACAAATATTCACTTGTTTTAGGAGATTTCTCCCTTCTTCAAGTTGGGGCAACCATAGAGTTGATATATATAAATTTGGGGGTATGAGGGTGCTTGCCCTCTACATCAGGGGAGGAGGTTCATGGGTGCTTACCTCCTGCAAATAACAATTTTTTTTTCGCTCTTCTATGTTTCAGGCATCTTTTTCATCCCTTTGGCTCATCAGCTTTTAAGAAGTCATCATTTCATAGCTGAACCCCTGAGTAAAGACAGACAACTCAGTAATAACTTAGAAGAGATAAAAGTATTATTTTCTAGAAAGAGTATGCTAAGACATTACAAAATAGAGCCTAGGTGACTAACCTAGGGATTAAACTGATTTGTGTAAGCCACTAAGAAACTGGAAGTTCACTTTCTTGGATGTTTGAAGCTTATCATCATTATAAATAAAGATGTAGTCACAGATGATCAAATTTACTGGCTGGCTACAGACTTGATCTCACAGAATATTAAGATAACCAGAAAAAAGGAACAAATAAAGTGAGTAGAAATATTTATAAGAAACAACAGTAGAACATAACATTCAAAATCTATGGAGCACAGTTGGATTGCAGGGTATTTTATAAAGTAATGCACTTATAAGAATGTTGTGTTATGCCCATGACAAAGTTCAAACATTACTTGTCCAAAAGAAATCTGGGAAATTATAGCTTTAAGTAATGAATGGTATTTCAAAAATGGACACATACACTCCTACACTACCCTGATATGTCAGTATCACTCCTGTCATGTCTAACAGGCTATGAGTAACCTATTCTTGAAAGCTCCAACAAACCAACCTGTTTGCAAAAAGATGTTATATCACAGTGAAAAAATTAAAGGTTACCAGAAGAAAAGGACTGTTCATCCACACAGCTAACTGCTTTTACTGTCAAGTTAACAAAACTTTGAAGGAAAGTCTATGTAAAAATACAGACTTGTCTAATTTTGTTTTTATTGGGATGTCACCAAGGATGACGAGACAATGAGAACAGAATGCTAGAAAGATTCCTGGCAACATGTACTATTATTATTTTATGTAGCTATAAGGAGCTCCAAAACAGTCATTTGTTGGTCTATATCTAGGAATTAAATATTTTACTAGGAGGTTAAGAAAAACCCAAAATACCCTTACAAATATTTACTAATAAGAAATCCTGCCAGTGCCAGATTAACCTATTAAATGACGTTTTTCGCAGAGAACAAATATCAACAGCTTATTTTATTGTTTTTTTATGGTTTGTTTACATGCATCTTGCAGCCACAGTTCTGAGAACAGCTGCAAAGTAAGAATTCTTCCCTACTTCCTTCACGGTTGTAGCATATACTTACCATAATATGTGCTTGTAATCCTGATTGTTGTGAAATGGGTTGCATTTGCAGTTCACACTTATAAATGAGATATTTTAAGGGATTTATCCTGAAATGAATAATGGATTCTACAGGCAAAAAGACAACTGACAGAAGTCCCTTTATACTGTCTTCTTTCATAATGGAGATCTATCCACGCTGCTGGACTGTTAAAGCTAATGCAATGAAATGACACATAATAATAATACAACTCTGAAGAAAGTGAAAAAAATAATAACACATAGTCACACCAGTTACATCCACAGGAAGGATAATGTACAATGTTAGAACTCAAGAAATGGTCAACAAAGTTAAAAATAGAAATGGAATGTTTTCCTTCCATTTGTAGTGGGCTTTGCTGTGAGGAAAGGATGTTTGATGAGACCGTGCACATCTGCACAGACAAACAGGAATTGTAATACCTATGTTTCCTTTGCAGAACCTTTTTATTTAATAAAATGTTCATTACAAAAGCAAGGCTACATTTCACTGCATGTACAGTAGCAGCACACACTACAACATACTTGTATGTAATGAAACAGTTATTCACGCAGAAGGAAATGCTTTCTTTAAATTTGCTTTAGCACACGGTCAGACAGATTTGTGACAAATGCAGTCACAGCTGAAACAGACTGTAAATGAGACCTGAATGAGTCCTCTACCATAAAGCACTTTCAGAAACTAATGGCAGACAGTTATGCTCAAACTCCTGAACGGATGCATCCTACTCAGACTTTGGCTTTGCTTTATATGGAAGGTACCCTATCCACTCAACAGTTTTTTTCAAGTGTTGTGAAATCCTGAATTAATACATGCCTTCTCAAACATTTTCCAATGTTAATGATTGAGACAGCAGGTATTAATTCAGGATCTCACGATAACTACAAGTTAAGACATCTGTGTGGATAAAAAACATGTTTGAGTAAAACTGTAAAAGTATATAGCAATGTAAGTCAGATTTCTGGATGTAATTTAAGGACTATTAAACTGACAAATAGTCTTTGCAGTCCTATTCAGATGAGCACTAGTGAGGTCAACTTCATTGGAAGCACCTTCAAGTAAAACTAAATCAGAATACAAAAATTAAAACAGCACAGAAAACTGCAAGCAGCTGTATTCTGCATATAAATGATCTTTCTTAGTACTGGGAGAGATTAAAGATGTTAGACCTGCTCGAATAGATGTCATTCTAGTACTTAAAGTCCTTAATGAACCACTCCGTACAGATTGTACAGAGCTTTTCCAAACTAATTACATCCACTGTTTATCACACATGCCACCATCCATCTTTATTATTAATTTTCAAGGATGCAAACATTCTAAATATTTCAGCCAAAGAAAAATATGGAAAGGAAACATTTTAGAAGTTCATGTATAGTCTTGTTATAACCTTCATTGATGGAATATTTCATTGGATAAGTGGAAAGTGGACACTGTGTGTGGTTCCTAGTTATTATTATCTGACACCTTATGAGGAACTTGCTGAAGGCCTGTGAGAGTGATGATGATGATGATGATTTTAATGAGAAAGAGGACAATGCTGAATCTTTGGCTATACAAAGCCCTTTATAAAGGTCTCATGCCAAATGATATGTAAAACATCTTTTAGAATGGGATCCCTTTCTTCTTTGTACAGTTTTCTGTTTATAGTTGTGACTTAGTCTTGGTACATACTGTAAGTTTTCAACCTACCACTAAGATGGCCACAAAATCTTTACCACACTGACTCTGCAGGCATTTTATTTCACATTTCATCTTGATTTACTCCTCCTTCTTCTTGTCTGGAAAACAGGTTGGAGTACCTTTTTTTCAGTAGTACAAAGGGCACACTGGTCTGCAGATGAAGTGGTATAGGAATGCTGGTACACACGAGTTTAAGAATGCTTCACCTAGGTAACTAGCATTTTCTAGTTCTTTAGTACTATCATAAAAGGCAGTAAGCTCCACACCTATATTGTCTGCAGCTGAGTCTCTGCCGTTAAAGTCTAATGCAAACAAAGGATTCACACCCATAGCAATGAAATTTCATAGCTGATATCCAAGGTTGCTGGAGGGCGCAGGATTGTAATTCAACTCAACATCAATTCCTTCCGCCATAGTACTCCACAAGATTTATACATCTACTATGTTTATTTATTGAGATAATCTTGGAGAATAATGTATTTTGTTTTGAGAATAAATACTATCGTCAAAAGTTAGGAGTGGCCATGGCGACACCATGCGCGAATAGCTAAGGCAACAGCATCATGACCTATTGGAATCTATGAGTGTGCTGGATAATAATATGTGTGTACCCTACATTAGGTTTTATTGTAGGTTTGTTGATGATGTATTTATTTTGTGGACTGGGGGCTATGAGCAATTTGAGTCCTTTGTCACCTATTGACACAACATTACTACTTTTCTAAGATTTGAGTTTCAAACTTCGACTTCCAAAATAGATTTTTTTTGGATGTCAGGTTGGAGAAAGACCACTTGAACAAAATAGTGACCAGCAGGTTTAAGAAACCATGCCATAGAAATCATTTTTTACATCATCATAGCCTATATCCACCTACAATATCTAAGAACATTATACAAGGACAAATCTTAAGGCTGTCTAGATTGCACAATAGAGATGAGATGTTTCAGGAAGAAATGAATGTGAGTGCCATGAACTTCAGGACAAGGAATATTCTACAAGTGAGTTGAATAGAGAACTGGTAGCAATTAGTACTACCAGGAATGGAAGAGGAAAACCATATTTCTCAGAGAGAGCTTTGGCTAATAGTAATGGCAGTTGTCCTAGTAGGACAACAAATCTACATATGGCAGGTGTTCCTTTTACTATAACAAACTCTAATAATGTTAAATCAAAATGCAGTATTATTTAAAAAAAATAGCATATCTTACATCAAATCACTTAGTGAATGGTGTGATTGGGTGTAAACCTACATTTAGGTTTAGAAATAGGAAGTCACTAAAAAGGATGTTTTGCCATAAGAAAAATAATCCATTACAACCCATGAGTTTTGGTACATTCCAGTGTGGTAGCTGTAATTTTTGTGGTTTTGTTGATAGTGACAACACATTCATACACCCCACTACCAATAGGAAATATTTTTTCAAGGTAACAGGTAACTGTCTTATGAAACATTTGATATATATAACAAATTTAAGCAATAATCTAATTTGTTTTTCTTTTATTAACCGATGACACATGAAATGCGAGCAGCTGTGAGCACTGCTCAAGGGTGTAATCAGGCACACTCCAACTATATCATGGCAAATGCTGTTAAGCTTTACTTATTTCTTTTTGTGATTCTCGCAGCACTCCGTCAAGAACCCTTTCTGGCTTCAGCACAGTCGTTTCTTTCTGAAACTACAGGGTAAACTATTTCTCAGAATTAGCAATGCAGAAAATATTTGCTTTCCAGAAATATGCAGTATTCGGGGTGGGATTGGGGTACTATATTTTGGTATGGGAGGCACTCTGGAATGTGCTGTACTTTAATGTACAATATGTTCAGCAAGTCCAGAATTCTGGATACAGCCTGGTCTTAGTAATTGTTTTGGAATTTACTGTACTCCCCAAAACTCCATTTTTTAAGTCCACTGTTCCCCTTTGGTAACTATATAAGGAAGATGGATACAAAAACTGAGAAACTAAGAGGTGAGGCAGAATGGCTAGGGGAAATTAATTTTATTTTCATTTATTTTATTTATGCTTTTTTGACTAGGGTAATACACAGTGGACCAGTTTCTGGAAACATCCTTGTGAATACAATCACAATGGTACAGATGGTTTCGAAAAGTCTTACAAAAAAGCTACACATTAGTACAAGAAAATTGGTATGTGCAATATTTACAGCAATGGCTTATTGGTGTGTCAATGTGAAGGGAGAATTTGAATAAAGAAGAGAAGGAAGTACAAAGGAGTAATGTGCCAAAAAGCTTAGGTGATGTGTCACACTTTCTTGGCATTGAGGACATTATTTAACTTGTTAAATTTGCTTGCATTTCTTAACTGGAATAATCTGATTGAGTTAATAGTCCTTATTTAGTGGGGTCTCATGGAGAAAAGCTCACCATTCACTATCTAAAGGATAGTAAGACAGTCAGTATGTAAGCTAAGCATACTAACAATGTTATAGTTGTACTATTTAATTAGTATAATAAAGATGAAAAGCATAACATACAATTTAATAAAAATTAAATGTCAATAAAGTGAAATATGTATGCAGTTTAGGCAACAGATGATTTGTAATGTAATTTATACAGTACTGCTTATGCTATTGAGCATTACCACAGGAAAAAGTTGTTATACTTGTAGACATTAGTTAAAAGGATGCTCAAACGTAGGGGTGTAGGAGAAGGCATATGACATACTTTTCCTCTTAAGAGGAGATTACATAATACGATGAGGAGGAATGTATGGCTGCCATGTGCTTGCATGAAATGTGAATATGTACACTACTACTACTGCCAATTCAAGATAATGTAAAGCTTTGCTGTTTTAAGAAGTACTTTATCCAATAAAGCACTGAGTCTGGTTTGCCAGTAGCCAGTGTGTTCTTGATGACTGAAGAAGCTGTTTACGTTGCTCCTGTTGTGCTGCCATTTTGTAGAGTATTAATGTTGCTGTAGCTGTTTACATTGCTCTTGTTGTGCTGCCATTTTGTAGAGTATTAATGCTGTTGTTTTACTGCAAATGCTGGTGTATCTTGTCATTGCAGATAGTGTCCGTCAACATGATTGGGTAACTATAGGTGTGCAGTATGACATAATGTCAAAACCAGGATCATTTTCCAAAAATACAACTGAAAACAACATTCTAGTCAGAGACTGTGCAAGACTTGAATACTGTTCACTAAGCTGAGAGTAAGCCAGTTGCAATGTGAGTCAATATTACCTCACATAATGGTCATTTTACAGATTTTCAACTGTCTAACCCTAGAAAGCTGAATTATTTTCAAATATGACAAAGGTTAAGCCACCAGAGCTGTTTCACTTTGTGAAACCATTAGCCAGCATGGAGGCAGATATCCTAATGTTTTAGAATTGCAACCAAGTTATTACATGAGGAAAATAAAAAAAATTCAGGTAGACACTTTATTACATGCCATGGGAAAATAATATAAAGAAACCTAAGAAATTCAGGTAATCACTTTCTTATAAGCCATAGGAAAAGAAGTGCAGGTAATATACAACTCATTTTCACTCAGAGAGCTAGGGAGTTACATATCAGTAAATAATTAATAAGTTCAGTGAATACTCTGTGCCAAATGGAGATATTAGGTATGAAAGGGCATGCTTTCATGAGTTCAGGCTAATGCTGAACATGTTTGAGCTCTTATAACGTGCTTGCATGAACTGGCTGAAAACTGATGGTTTAATGAAATAAAAGATGAACATTTTATAGGCAGAACTGTAATTGAACTAGCTAATACTGAAGTATGTCAAAGTCACAATTAGAAGTGAATTTAACTTTGGTAAATGCAATAGAAGTTATCAGAGAGTCTGAATTAGTAAAGGAACAAAATGTTAACATGATTATGGCAAATGATGTCTGTGAGTCAAAATGCAGAGAACATGGCTAAGTTTCAAAAGAAATACAATGTTAGTATCAAGGTCAAAGTAAGCATATGCATGAAAAAAGAATACAACCTATCATGCTGAGTCAGAACAGTGTGCAAAGGGAGGAAAAAGGTGTAAGGAATTTGAAAGGCTGGGACATTTTCCTGTCATTTGTAAAACTAAGCTAATTAAAGAAGTTGCTTCTCAGATTAACAGGACAGATGTAACTGGGATATCAAATGCTACTTGTAAGACATTTTTTTTTTCTTTTTTGCTGTGCTTCAGACTGCCTTTCTTTTTTATTTGTTTATTTTTGTTTTATTTTTTTGGCTCTTCAGAGCTCATATCCAGGTATTTCCTCAGATGGTACTCCTGTGGCAGGTCTGAACCAACTACCTCCACCAGGATGAGTGAGTTGACATCAGTCGTATACTTCCATCACTTCCAGCAGGATGTCCCAGTGCCAGACCTCTAATGAACTATGGTCAGTTGGTGTGTCATCAAGACTTCATCCTTCTGAACAAAAGCACCAGTTTTGCTGGGTAGAATGTTGCCAGTCTAGAAATGAATATGTATGCCATGGCTTAAATGATATATACACAGCTATTCCCATGGCTTAAATAGTGAATACCCAGCTTTTCCCATGGCTTTGTGTAGAACTGCTATTGTAATCAAATACTACTTCACACAGAACTCACATTACACTATTCCCTCTACCTTACAGAGAACAGCCCAAGTACCCTAAATAGTATAATAGTATTACCCTGACGTCACAAAGAACTGCCCTTTTGTCATCTCCTGATGTTACACAGAGCTACCTTTTCACACAGCATTCCTTTTACGATTACTGTTACCCTAAACAGAGACATTTTTACATGATTACTCATACATTAAACAGATGTTCTTGCACAAATATCCCTTCCTTAGAAAGAACTGCCTTATCCCCTCACCTTACCATACACAAAATTGCTCTTACAGTATAATCCCCACATTAGGCAGAATTCCTTTTACATGGTTTGATATAACACATAAATGAAAGTTAGGTACTTAGGGTATTGGCAGAACCTGATGAATAAAAAGTGCTTCTAATACCCATGTCACATATTCTGTTTTATTAATTTTTTGTTCAAACCCAATTTTTCTCTTTAAACAACTAAACATTTGAATGTGTGAGCAGTAATAAGACACATAAAATATCAATTATTTATAAGACATGCCACCAACATCCATAGGAAAACCATCCCAAGAAAACTCCAATAGTTTTATACAAAAGAAAAATAGTCAGATAGTACATACATCATCCTCATTCATACTCAACAAATCCTTTAATAACTAGAATTAAACTGCCAGTAAGTTTGAACAAATCAAGTCATAAAGGCATCATAACTTAGTTGATCTAAGTCTCAGAGGACTAATAATTGATATCTATATTTCATTTCATCCAGCTACATTACTAGTATAATGCCTCAATTCACAATATTCAAGTTTATTTTCCCAGTTACTACCCCCTGTATTCCTTCCTACCATCTGCAAATTTAAAAAAAAATAATAATAATTCCTCCATAACTGTGCATGTTTCACAAATGTGTTCCACGTCTTTTTTCTTGATATCATCAACATGTTCATATATTTTTGCGAATAAATATTTTTCAGTCTTTTCCATGTAAAATAACTCATAGGGCTAAATAAATATACCTTTTATGTGACAGTTATAATAATCCCAAGAAGTTAGAACTTTATTCAAATTAACTACTTTTGTATTCAGGCCAAAATTAATAAGTCTATATTTGCCACGTCCCATATTTATATGTACCAGCATTCCTGCATGATTTCTTCTGACCACATGCGCTACTTGATTCTAATATATTTTTGATGACTCTTTTTCTTTTGTAAACCAGTCTGGGTGCTGTGTCTAAATATAATACAAATTTACTATTAAAAGAAATGTTGAATTTGTATGTATCACAGCATTTATATTCTTGGAGCGCATTGAAGGTGGTAACACCATTGCCTTAATTATATTTCTTTCAAGAATACTGTTTATCTTGATAAATCGTACATCTGATGACAAAATTGATGTAAGCCAAATATTTATGTTAGGTACTATCTTCTTAATAATATAATCTACCAATTCTTCCAAACAGATTTTGCTATGAACATACTTTTTTTTAGTTTTATCTGTTTAATCAGAATTATATTGATTATGAATTATACGAATATTTGACTATGGACGAGCCAGAATTAGGTAAAGTATTTGGTATACCTAAAATTCACAAAAATCAGACACGCCCATTGTTTAGACATATTGTGTCTAGTCCTAGACATAAAACTATTACCATTTTTTATTATTTGGATAAAATATTAAATCCCATAGTACAACAAAATGAGTTCTATATTAAAGACTCATGTTTTTTGTTAGACCAGTTAAGAAAGTATTAGTTTGGAGGTAAAGAGAAATTGTCATGTAGAGTTGTTTCATTATATACTGCTATACAAGTAAGTGATGGCATTGATTTTATGAAATCTTATCTCACACAGGTTAATAAATTAGACACTATCACTGCTAATTTGTATGAAAAGTTAATGAAGTTAGTACTAGATAACATTTTTTTTGTATTTGGAAATGACATCTATAAACAGAAAGTGGGAAAGGCCATGGGTGCTCATGTGGCACCATCACTTGCTAACATAGTACTATCTTAGTGGGAATGTATGCATTTAAAGACTCACCCATTGTTTCAATATGTCTGCTGGTACAGGAGATTTATTGATGATTTGTTTTTTATTTGGAGTAGTGAAGTTAGTGATTTCCACATTTTTGTTCAAGATATTAACACTAATTTGTCTTGGTTAAAGTTTACTACTGGAGATGTGGAAGAGAAAGTGAATTTTTTAGATCTCTCCATGCACATTGATAGTAGAAACAAGTGTTTTCATAGTGCAATATCTAGGAAAAACACCTTCAGAAATAATTATTTACATTTCAATAGTGCCCGCCCAGAGTTTATGAAACTGAACATTTTCAGGGGTCACCTAATTAGGTTAAGTCATAGTATCAGTGATAACATAACTTTTGATCAAGAAGTAAAGTTTATTACTGACCTATTTGTGGATAGAGGTTACCCAACAGCAAATTTGAAAAGTATTGCAGATGAAGTCAAAATGCATCAGTGTGATAGGTTCTTTCCTATATTAAAAAACGGGATTAGAGTACAGAATGTTAGTCACAGTCAGAATGTTTAATATAGTTCAGACAACAACAGCAGACATGGAACGAATCATTCAACCGAACATAGAAGTAGAATTAATTTTACCGAATGTAGATTTGCATCTCAAGAAACAGATAGTTTACAGAAAAGGGAACTTTTTCATTTTTAATTATACTGATTTGATCCCCACACCAATATATTTTAGCTTGTTTTCGAAAGGGCTCCATTATGTTCCTTTTAAAACAATTAATGTTACTGAGTGAATAGAAGATTTAAAAATGTTTTTAAGACAAATGAATTTAAAGATATTTTTTAAAGGGAAACCTAAACCTGACTACAATTTAAGTAGAATAAGTACTTTTAACCCACCCATTCACCCTATTCTGAATATATTTGGGGAATTAGTGGAGAAGGACTTGAGACACATGAAAACAAATTCACAAAGATCCTAGTTTAGTAATTTGGATGTAAAAGAATGGGACTTGATGCAAACACTGAAAAAAGAGCATTGCAGAATTATGAAACCAGACAAGGGAGGGGGGTAGTGTTGATGTACGAGGAAGATTACGATGCTCACATTTATGAAATGTTACAAAAGGAAGAACAATATGAAATATCATCCATAAATGAAATCAACATAGCCCACTCCAAAATTAAGTATTCATTATATGACCATCTTTTACAAGGTGTTATTAATGAGAGTCTTTATAATTTTCTATACGTGGACAGACCCAGGATCCCAGTTATTTTTGGGATACCGAAAACGCATAAAGGGTTAGAAGAATTAAAGTTTAGACCAATAGTGGCAGGTTCTGGAAGTATAACAGAACCACTAGCTAAGTTTATTGATGAAAAACTTAAAGTATTCATGTCCACAATTGAACATATTTGTAAGGACTCTTGGGAATTTTTAAAAGAAATTAACCATGAATGGTTTGACACCCAGCTTTGGATGGTGACGATAGACATAGTAGAATTATTCCCTAGTATACCACATCAAACAGGTTTGGAATGGTTTGGGGAAGTTTTAACCAAAGAAACAGGTCTAGACAGTAGAAATATTAATTTAATGATGGAATTTATGGAAATTATACTGGAAAATAATTTTATGCTGTTTAATGGTGAGTTTTATAGGCAAAGAAAAGGGGTGGTGATGGGAACCCCTTGTGCCACGGTTTATGCCAACTTAGTTTTGCACTATTGGGAACAAAAATATGTGTTAAACAGTTCTTGGAAGGGAAATATAAGATTTTACAGATGATATTTGGATGATATCTGTTTATTATGGTCTGGCACAGAGGATGAATTAAAAATGTTCATACAGTTTATTAATTCAAGCACAAATTTTTTGAGATGCACTTATGAGATTAATTTAAATGAATTGCACTATTTAGATATTAAATTAATGAAAGATTATATTAATTCTTGCTTTCAATCCCAAATATTCAGGAAACCTACATTTTCGAATGCTTATTTACACTTCGAGAGTGGACACCCTTTTCATCAAAAAAAGGGAATTATTAAAGGACAATTAATCAGAGCCTCAAGGATGTCCAGCTTAATGGAAACTTTTAATAAAGAAATGCACATCCTTAGAGATTTATTTTTGGAAAAGGGGTACCCTGAATATTTAATAGATAATATAATTCAGGAAGTTAGCGTCAGTAGAGAGGCAAAATACCCACCTTTATTAGGGTTAGGTAAAACATTAACGCATGTGGAACCACAAAAAAAGAATTCTGAGGTTGAGAATAAGAGGAATTTTGTGCATACATTTTCTAGCAAGGCACAAGAATTGGAAGCCATTATTACCAAATACTGGCCGATTTTGGGGATAAATGAAGAACTGAAAGAACTTTTTGTGGAGAATCCTCACTTTATAAGAAGGAGAGGGGTTAATTTAAAAGAATGGTTTGAAAGAAAGGAAAATGTTAAGACTAATAAGAAGAAAATGGGGACATTTAAATGCAACCATTGTAATCAATGTACTGCTATACTAAATCAAGGTACATTTTATCTACCGCACAGAAAATTTGAGATAAGATCTGACAATTACTATAATTGTGCATCAAAGGGAGTAGTATACTTAGGGGTCTGTACATTCTGTTTAGGTTTTTATGTTGGTAAAACAGAAAGACCCCTAAGAAGAAGGGTGTATGAACATTTCTATGACATTTCCAGAAATAAAGAAACAAATGCTTTTTTTAAGCATTCCCAGAAGTGTAAAGAAATGGAATTAAAGTTTATGGTATTGGAACAAGTTACCCATGAACTAAGAGGGGGGAGTTGGGAAACATTACTTGAATACTGTGAACTTTATTGGCAGCTCAAATTAGACACTACTAGGTTCCCAGGATTAAACGACAATATTAATATTGCCCCAGTGTTAAAATTAAGGAGAGCCAGACTTTAGTATATTTGGGATGGGGTATTATAGATCAGTTATAAAATTTTAGCATGATGTGTTTAGTTCTTAATGTTAGGGACATTTCATTTTAATCGATTGTTAAA
Organism: Protopterus annectens; assembly: GCF_019279795.1. Taxonomy (NCBI): domain Eukaryota; kingdom Metazoa; phylum Chordata; order Ceratodontiformes; family Protopteridae; genus Protopterus; species Protopterus annectens. The sequence continues at coordinate 15,396,023 of NC_056728.1, forward strand.
GGAATGGAATGTATTGAGTTACTAATTGTCAAATGAAATGCATGGAGTTATTGTTTTAGTTATTTAATTAATGAATTAATTGTTGACCAGCTGACATGGAATGGTACTATTTAAAGTGTTGATTTGTGGAAATTTTATTCAGTCCTTAAAAAAGCCTGGCAGAGTACCGGGTGAAAGCGCTTGGTTGGATTCACTTTGTTTTTTGAAAAAAACGCATTAAACTTTGCCTTGAAACTTTGCCTTGATTCTTGGTGGGCTCCAGGTCCTGTGCTTGTGGATATTTTGGAGTTATTTGGTTTGGTTTCTGAAGCATTCATTGAACCTTCCCCTTATGGAAAATATCCAAAAATCTCAAATATTTGACCAGGTATTGATTAACATGATGTAAATGGAAATCTCTGTAATCAGTACCATAAAATAATATTTGCATAAATTGGAACTTAATATTTCCATATTGCCACCCCAGAAAACATTCCCATGCAAATATAAAGTACATATTTTGTAAAATTATTACCATAAGTAATGTTAATTTCCAGACTGGAAATTATTGTAAGCCTTCCTTGAACCAGTTTCCCCCTGATATATCATGTGGAATCATTGTGTACAAATCTCTTATATCTTCTGTAACAAGAAGATTACCTTTTGCACAAAGCATCTCTCTTAAATTAGCAAGAAAATGCTATGATTTTTTTAAATCTAATTTATACCAAGTACAAACTGTTTCAGTTTTATATCTGCATATTGGCCAAAGGTTCATTCAGTTTTACAATAAATAGCCACTATACCAGGATGAAATTGTGGGGTCAAATCTTTGTATATTTTTGGAATTCCAAACATAAAATGAATAACTGCATCTTTTGCAGTTAAATAATTATACTTCTCATGAGAATTTTTTCTGCATTGATAAAGCAAATGATAACAGGTGCTATATGCTATTAATAGTTCATTCCTAGACACAATCTCATAAAATTCTGAATTCATCAATAAACTCCATCCTACCTATGTAGTCTGTATGATCCATTAAGATAGGACCATCTCGTTTGTCTGGTACATGATTCTGTTGTATTTGTCATGTACCAGCTGTATCAGGACAATTCTTCCAGTCTTTATTAAATTAAAAACAAATCAGGACTATTTCTAATTAACTTAAAAATACATTTCACACAGTCATTTAACATCAAAATATTTGGATGAAAAGGAGTATTAAAAATAATTTGTTTAGACTAAACAACCTCATCTCTTCAATTCCAAGTTGGGTATATCCTGAAATAAAAGCTGAAAATTTAGTTTTCTTATAAATAGTCTTAATTCAGTTAAAATTTCTAGTATGATTGTCCTCCTAGTTGGGACAAATGAAAAGTCCCTTTTCAATAAAGAGATGTGTGAATTTTCATGCCCAAATGACTATAACTATAAATTTTATATTCCCCTAATTTAAAAATAGTATCAGTACCCGAATGGGTAATCACTATCATTTCCTGGATCCTTCCTCGGCCTTGTTCTCAAAGTCCTCAGCTGAATTGCCATTGATTAAATTCTGTAGAAGTCTAACATTGGGTTTGGAGAAAAGTGCTTAACAAAGCAGAGTGTATAGAATGGTTGTTTGTGTCATTTTTTTGTTATGTTTCATGACATATGTGCTACCAAGTATTCTTACTAGTTCAAACAGACAGAGTTTGTTTTTAAAATCAGATTCTTCACCAGCTAATCATCCTGGGCTGCACTCCTTCAAACAGGTCAAGTAGAAGTGTTAAAGGTGAACCTTGCATTATAGTAGCACACATACCAAAAAAGTGCACTGGTGACTAGAATCTTATTGTGCCTTCACGTTGTGCAGTTTAGTCGATACTTTAAATCATAGCTCTCAACTTTTGTAGAGCACTACTTCTCACAATGTGCAGTAATTATAGGTTCATAGGTAAGTGCTAGGCTAGTTGCTCTTGCAGACCATTTTAAGCCTAGCCAATTTTCCTTTTTGTATTCAAATTAACCCATGTCATTTGGTTATAGCTTAGTCTTACCCATCCCATCATCAGTAATTATATATTACCACTAATGAGAATAGCTGGGATCAAACCATACAAAATTTGAGGGGACTCATGAATGGGATAAAGAATTTAGGAGCTGTTGTTGTCCATTAGTAAGCACAGGGGCAGTTTTGGGGTACATTTTGTTTCCCATCCATGGACAGTGATGAACTTTGTTTTATGAGGATGGAGAGTCTGTCCCAGAGCAGTAGTGTCCTCTGTGTGATATTGTCATAAAGTGGCCCACTGCCCTGAATTCCATATCTGGTGGTAGGCCCACAGGATTCTGAAATGCTGAAACATTTTCTTTTTTTTTTCTTTTTATTGAGAGCAGCTAATACAAGACCAAAAAACACTAACATCTTAAAGAGGTTCTGACACAGTTCACTTGTTAATGGGGTTATTGTATCTACATTCTTCTAGGCAGGTTTTGCAGCAGTCCCAAATATGTTGGGTTATGAGGATGCCAGCCTGGAAGACTTGCCAAGTGGAACAAAAGTGGAACAAAATGCCTTCTGTGGCAACTGCTGTGAGGAAGACACAGGGTCAGTTGCCCCATAAACTCAAATGATACCTCATCTCCACAGCCTTCTCAAACTTATACAAATCATCTATAGGAGATTCCATGTAGGCGTCCATGTGCTTCATTCTTCACATTGCCTTCTTCGGGAGATGAGTTGGATGAAAATGAAAACTTATTCTCGCTAGTCAAAGTGGTCTGGAGGAGCTGTTGTGCTTCAGTCCTCCTCTCATAAATGAGAAACTGTAGGGCTTGAGACTCGGTAACCAAAGCACTGGGAGGAGAAGATGAGGCTGACATCAGTGCAGTATACATTATTAGGTGACACTGTACAAGAAATGTGCTGGCTTAGAATCAACGCAGGCAATGAAACTGACATTAGTGCCAAAGTGACTCCATTCAGATTACTAGCCATTACACCTCCCAATGTTCAACACTGACATCTTAAGGTTAAAAACTAAACTATGAAAGATGTGCTCCATTTTAACACAAAGGCATCCAGTCAAAACAGGAAACATAGGAAGCAGTTACACAAATTCATCAACTAAATGGTTCCCTTACATAAAAAAGATGAAACAAACAAACAATATCAACAAAGGAGTGTTGCCATTTAAAAAAGGAAGACAAAAATGTTTACAAAAATTGAAAAATCACTAAGTAAAACCACTTAACAATAAACCACAACAGAAGCAACAAGAAGGAACATATTCTCTTATTATTATTATTATTATTATTACTAGCATGATAGTGCCGACCCCTCCTACACACCAAAAAAGGTCTTCCAATGAGAAAAAAAGACTTTTAAAATTCTGAAACTGCAACATGAATCTTATAATTCATGCAAGTTCCGTGTTATTTAATACATGCATGCCAGCAGCTGTGATATTAGTCACTGCTGCTGAAATGAATGCCAGCCCCTCACCTATGCTCAATTGGCAGCTCTTCAGCATTGCCCGTCACACCCCTGACAGCTTGTGCTCAAGGCAGCTGCTCCACTCACCCTGTGCACTGCCAAGACAACTAAAAAATTTAATGTCAATATTACTGAAAACATACAAATGACTAATTTAAATATCAGAATACGGAGCTATCACAAGGAAATAATCACTCACAACCTTTCAATATAATAACTGAGGATATGCAAGCTGTGGCCATCTGGAGATGTATGAGCACTTTATGTGGCAAAGATCTAGAGAGGTGGAGCACTGTGGTGCATTTTGGGGTAGGGGTAAATACTAAGTAGCTGGGTAAAGTTTGGATCACTGGAAAGTTCTAATGCCTACATCCTTAGTCCTGTGGTTACAAAGGAAGGACATATTTTTCTCAGATCTCAGTATCATTTGCTCTAGAATAAATCTGGTAAAACTCTTGCATCCCAGTTGAGAAACACTACAACCAAGAAAACATTAACATAATACAGTTTCTTCTTTGGGATGCTGACTGAAAGGTATATCAAAGATAGCCTTTCATTAAATGGATTTAGTATACTCTCTCTCTCTGTCTTTTTCTCTCACTCTCTCTCTCTCTCTCTCTCTCTCTATATATATATATATATATATATATATATATATATATATGAAATAGAGGGAGAGAGACTGTCTCTCTCAAATACACACACTCGCAATGCATAAACTAACTGGGAAAAAGATTTGCAAGAAGTCCTTATACTGCAATGAGAAAACAAAGGCATTTAGCCTTACAGCATACTAGATTTAATTTGGGGTGAGATGTTAAATGTCATTCAAGAACTAAAGAATAGAAATTTGCTGATATGTATACCCTCCATACTGAATTTTTGTCAGTCCTTTGCCCTTAACTTGCCATGTTTCTGTTACAAATATTACAGCTCAGTACCATCCCAGACTGGCAAGCTCCATCTTCTACGATACAACTAAAAATTATTCTCCATTTTTTTATTAAATGGAAGCTTGTATATTCATAATAAACTTATGCATTTTAACTTATTTCTACAATATCAATTTGGACTTTGTCCTGGCCAGAAAATGTGTGACTCCACAAAACTTCTCATGTGTGATGATTTTTCTTTTTTTCTTGGCCATTTTTCTGACCTCCCCCACCATGTCTGCCAACCATTAAGCCACCACCATGGTCCATCTGCACCCCTGTCACCAGGCCAAGAGCAATCTGTGGCGTGCATGACTGTCATACAGGAAATCACAGGGCTGTTCCTGTTATGGCCCTAACCCCCCCCCCCCACCTCTGATGGCTGACATGGCCACATGCATCACCATGGGGGCATCCTATACCCTCCTTCTAGTGTGTGCATACTCCCATGTACATGCCTAGTGAGTACTACCATCTGCCTGGGAGCACTAAGCCCACATCTACTGGTCCCTTGACCTTTGTTGTCATGCAAGCTACCACCTGTATGAGAGGAAATTGGCTGACCAGGACCACCAATTCCCTCCCACTAGTATGGACTAGAGGGCTTAAGCAGTTTACTTCCACCCTCCACTTACTGCTCTTCCACCATCTTAGCCATTAATCTAGCATGGGTTGTCTGGGTTGTAGTCAGGGCTTTATCTCTCCCTGTGTGGCAAAGCCAAAGTTTGTGATGATTTTAGAGAAAATTAATTAGATGTTGCTCCTGCTCCCGCAACTGTTAGATACAATGCCACTAAGGGATAGTTGTATTAAACTTTTCCTTTAAAACATTTTCATAGGTTCATAGGTGTTTACTAGACAAACGACCACAAGGGCCTTTTTAAGCCTAACCATGCATCCCAAATCTCTGACAGGTTCTGATACCTGTGTTAAGTGTAAGCAGGAGCCTGGGAGATGAACCATTTACAGGTTGCCTGTGTCCATTAGAGACATAGGTGTCAAACCAGGGATGAATTTCTGGTTTCCCATCCAGTTGTCCAAGTTGCACTTCATTTGAGTTAGGGAGGAACTCTGCTTCACTTGGATGGGGAGCCTGTTCCATAGACAAGGTGGTCTCCAGGATACATACCTGTCTTTCCAACAGGTCCTATTTATATCACAGGCAAGGTTTAAGTCTTTAGAATGGGTAATTTGGTTGCTGTTTGTTTTGTAGATATGCAGGAAGTCCATTAAAGTGGAATCTGACAATGCCTTTTATGCCAGTCATAGATCTCCCCTCAAAAGTCTGTAGGAGACAGAATACAGGGATAGGGCCTCAAGGCGGTCTGTCTACGACATATTACTTATTCCCTGTATTATTTTATTGAGAAACCTCTGTGGAATTTCCAGTTGTTGGATATGCCTGGCTAGGTACATACCAAATGGGGGCACTGTACTCAATGATAGGTCCGATGAATGCCGAATACAGTGGAACAATAACTTCCATGGACTTAGATGCCATACCTTCATTTAAAAGTTGTGCAACACAGAATGATTTCCTCACCACTGCAGACATGTGATGGTCAAAGGCTAGATTACTGTCTATGTGTGTCCCTAAGTCCCTGACTACTGGGTCGACTCTAAGAGGTGTGTTAGTCAATATGACAGTTACCAGGGATAGATGACTTCCCAAAGGATACTGTTATGCATTTCTTGGCATTTAGTTTCCGTCCATGGCTCTGACATGTACCATTGTTGTATTGTTGTACTATTGTGCCTGTCAAGCCTCCAACTATCATATAACATACCATCTGCATTTACGATGGTATTGTAAACCACAACCCTACTTACAACAATTAAATATACCTGCAAGCAGCAGCAAGTCTGCAAAATGAAACCAGCAATTCTACGGACAGAAACAACTGTTATCAGATGTCAAGTGTTTTCATCCTTATTTTAACATGATTTCATCAGCACATACAGCATCTGAGTTAGAAGTTTTTATAGCCTTTCACTACTAAACATTACTAAAAAAGAATGTTTTAGTAAACATCAATAAAGTTGAATGAATGAATGAATGAATGAATGAATGAATGAATGAATGAATGAATGAATAAGCATATATATATATATTCAGTCTTAAAATCTTAATGGATTCATAGTATTATTAGTAACACTGCTACATAATTTAGATCCAGAAAGCTTTAAAATAACTTTAATTAACACGGAATTACTAATTCTTAAAGAAGCCATGGTATTTAATTTGTATTGCCAGAGGAGCTACTACCTTTCTAATAAACTCTCTCAATAACCACCTTTCAAATCCATTTCTACTCCTTCAGTGTAAAAATAACTTTGTTGCATGTATAATGTTTCATAAAGCATATAGAATATGCTCTTTACGTTTATTTTTAGTTCATAATAATGGTCATAAATTCTCTCTTTTAACTTTCTAATACTATTCTCAGTATTAAATGCTTTACATGATTCACACATGGCTGCATACAAGAACTGCAGTAAAAAAATGCATAACTAAGCAAAACTTCCTCTCAAACTTGCTAAACAAATAGGGCCCATGTTACTATAGCTACACTGATGATATTTTCCAAATGTGTAAGTTCTAGCTGGCTTATTAGTATGAAGATGAAAATGATAATCACTGTTTTCCTAACAATTTCTTTAGGTTCAAAGCACTTATATAAGTGAAGCTTGATTGTTTTCCTCATGTCCTAAATACTTAACTATTTTCTCTAAGGAAATTCCATTTAGTAAATGTATTATTTTATTGAGAAACCTCTGTGGAATTTCCAGTTGTTGGATATGCCTGGCTAGGTACATACCAAATGGGGGCACTGTACTCAATGATAGGTCCGATGAATGCCGAATACAGTGGAACAATAACTTCCATGGACTTAGATGCCATACCTTCATTTTAAAGTTGTGCAACACTGAATGATTTCCTCACCACTGCAGGCATATGATGGTCAAAGGCTAGATTACTGTCTATGTGTGTCCCTAAGTCCCTGACTACTGGGTTGACTCTAAGAGGTGTGTTAGTCAATATGATAGTTACCAGGGATAGATGACTTCCCAAAGGATACTGTTATGCATTTCTTGGCATTTAGTTTCCGTCCATGGCTCTGACATGTACCATTGTTGTATCGTTGTACCATTGTGTCTGTCAAGCCTCCAACTATCATATAACATACCATCTGTATTTACGATGGTATTGTAAACCACAACCCTACTTACAACAATGAAATATACCTGCAAGCAGCAGCAAGTCTGCAAAATTAAACCAGCAATTCTACGGACAGAAACAACTGTTATCAGATGTCAAGTGTTTTCATCCTTATTTTAACATGATTCCATCAGCGCATATAGCATCTGAGTTAGAAGTTTTTATAGCCTTTCACTACTAAACATTACTAAAAAAGAATGTTTTAGTAAACATCAATAAAGTTGAATGAATGAATGAATGAATGAATGAATGAATGAATGAATGAATGAATGAATAAGCATATATATATATATTCAGTCTTAAAATCTTAATGGATTCATAGTATTATTAGTAACACTGCTACATAATTTAGATCCAGAAAGCTTTAAAATAACTTTAATTAACACGGAATTACTAATTCTTAAAGAAGCCATGGTATTTAATTTGTATTGCCAGAGGAGCTACTACCTTTCTAATAAACTCTCTCAATAACCACCTTTCAAATCCATTTCTACTCCTTCAGTGTAAAAAATAACTTTGTTGCATGTATAATGTTTCATAAAGCATATAGAATATGCTCTTTACGTTTATTTTTAGTTCATAATAATGGTCATAAATTCTCTCTTTTAACTTTCTAATACTATTCTCAGTATTAAATGCTTTACATGATTCACACATGGCTGCATACAAGAACTGCAGTAAAAAAATGCATAACTAAGCAAAACTTCCTCTCAAACTTGCTAAACAAATAGGGCCCATGTTACTATAGCTACACTGATGATATTTTCCAAATGTGTAAGTTCTAGCTGGCTTATTAGTATGAAGATGAAAATGATAATCACTGTTTTCCTAACAATTTCTTTAGGTTCAAAGCACTTATATAAGTGAAGCTTGATTGTTTTCCTCATGTCCTAAATACTTAACTATTTTCTCTAAGGAAATTCCATTTAGTAAATGTAATATTCTTAGTCTCATAAAATTATTAAACATGCTGCATCACTTATTTTACAGTGTATCAGCTACTGCTAATATAGGATTATTAACATTAACTGCAGAATTTGTAGGTGGAGTGCCCGTAGCAACTTCATTTAATTCAGCCATACTAGAGTACTCCAAATGCAATATCAGTGAAAGTCATCCTCTCTGCAACACCACTCCTTATGAATAGATGTAACTAATCATTCATCTTAATCTCATCGGCAAATCTCCAATTCTGTCAAAGAAATCATTTTCAGATACCACTTGCCCCTTAATTACCCGTCTTTGCATATATTGTGGAACACTAGTTATAAAATGTAAATGCATATAATGTAGAATTGTGATAAATGCTTGATGTAAAAAAAATTCTTTATGTCATCCTTTGTTAACGCACTACCTAAAGAAATTGTAAAAGACAATTTGGCTACATGCAAAAGGCTCAACAAAATTCTGCATCCTAGGTATACATCCAGCCAACATGATAAATACATCAACTATATGGTGATCATAACAAATATAAAATGTCAGCATAGTAGAAATAAAAACAAATAACCATTCCTACTTACTCAATATAATGTTAGCAGTTGTCAGTGAAATGGCAGCACCCACAACAATATTGTTAAATTGACAAAAATAGTTCTTACTAAATATATCTTCCACTAATATGACAAATCAGAATTACATCAGGTACTATTCAAATAACTGGCACTTTGACATCATGTTTCAATATACCCACAGGGTTTAGGGTTGCCCTCCACTAACCATATCACTGACTGCAGCAATTGTCTTTTATTACTATATTTTCAGCTAGTATTAATTGGAAGTATAATTTTATGCACACAATAAATTAATTTATTATTATGATGACTTGTTCAAATGATAATATAATATTTTGACAGGTTTGTACAAATTATACACATAAGAGGACTTAACTGTAACTAGGACAAATAACATTTGATACTGCCACAGTTCCAAAAGAGTTGGAATCCCCACTGTAAACAAAATCAGGCTTGTATACAATTCACATATCAGTGAAGCATTTAAATTATCATCATTTTAAAGAACTAATAAAATAAAAAGTGGATAAAGTCTATCAACAGTGTATTTCCTTGCTTGACAAATGCCCTTTTTAAATTTTTTTCACCTTCTTCCTTGATTTACCCTCTAAAGGGTTGTCACAAAAAGAATGTAAAGACTTTATGGAGAAATAATTGTCTTAGAATACCACAGTAGCTGTTAATACAGTCTTGTCAAAGATGCAGTGTGTGTGTCTGTGTGTGTTTGTGTGTGTGTGTGTGTGTGTGTGTGTGTGTGTGTGTGTGTGTGTGTGTGTGCACGTGCGCATGCCTAATCAAGATCACATATTGGGGCACAAGTGTCATAACACTTGGCCTGGCTACAAATGTAGCCACATTAGCCTAAGGGATCCTTCTCCCTGCCTGTGGAGTTCACCAATCATGAGCATATGTGTAGGTTCTATGACAAGTTGTGATTTTTGAATACAGATATTTTGCACAAGAAATTATGTATCCAATGGCAACTGAACAGATTGGGTGATAATGTCTTACTGATATCCTACTTATATTCAGATTTTGCAAATCTCTGTTTAAGGCAGTCCAGGAATAATATGTAGGATTTCTTATTCACAGCAAACCCTGGGGTACTTCACTAACATTTCAAAATACTGTATAGAAAGACAGTTTCAGAAAGCTTAATCCTTATATTGGCAGGCCTAAAGAAGTAATGTCTAATTCTCAAAAATAAACAAAAATACAGTGGAATAGTCATGATATTAATAGTCAAGCAAAAGAAAAAATGAAAAGTAAACAGCACAGAAACATTTACCATACCAAGAGAAAAAAATGTCAAACTTATATTAAAGTGGATAAACAAAAGTACTACTCAGCTTTATAGCAAAAATAATTTCAATAACCTAGAAAATTCTGGAAATGGGTATATGGCATGACTGACAATAAGCAAGACCACAGGGGTGACCTCTTCTCCTAGGGAAGACACATTGAAAAAGAGAATACCTTCAGATCATGCAATATAATGTTAGATACAATCTAATGAGATATATACTTTCAAGAGTACCTCCAGTGGCTACCACAGTAGTAGCTAACAAATGTATAAATTTACAACTGCTACAATCAGGCATACATGTTATATACAAAAGTAAAAAGCCTCCATGGCTAAGCCACCAGCAGCTGTTATTAACAACCATCCCTTTTACTGCCTGTCCACTATGAATTCTAATGCACATTATTTTAAGAGAAGATGTGGTTGCTAGCAAATGAAAGTATAGCAAAAGACATACCGATACCCATACAAAAATGTAGAGATTGCTAAAAAGTGAATCATTCTACACCTAAAAGCTTACTAATCCTACTGGAAAGAGTTGTACATCAGCAAGTTACTAATACCTAAAGTATCAGAACACCTCATCAAAAACAAGGTATGACTTCAAAGTTGGGCATGGCATTGGTGGAAAATATAGAGGTTATATGAGGAGGGTCTCCAGTAATGATCCACTTATGTGGTAGACAAGTAAATGTCAATTAATTCACCTCAACAGCAAAGCTCAAGAGCTGAATGTTGACATCCATTTTGAGAAACACATAACAACTGGGTTATGATCACAAAAGCCAGTTGTAATCCTTTGTAGTACAGGGATATTTTGTGAGCTAATATACGAGTTAAAGAGAAAATAAAATTGTAGGAGTACAAAGTGTTTTACAGCTTTTAAAGTTGTAACAGACATAGTTCTATGCACAGACAGCTGGCAGAAGCAAAATGTGTCTCTTTGATAAAACAATAACTTTAAAAGTAATTATGCACTTCACTCCGCCACACTTTTTTCAATGTTGCAGTGCACTGCACAGTTTATTATAGCTTTTGTTTATTTGTTATTTATTTATCATTTGTTGACCAGAGTAGAATGCTGATCCACAGATAGTTTTCAGGGTCTAACACTGAAAACTGAATGCAGAGTCACAAAGTAGTAGTTTATAGCACAGATGAAACATACAGACACAATATGAAGCATGCAAAAATTATAACAAGACATTGCAGACATCTGCCTAACATAGTGGAAGTCTGTTTAATACAATATCCAGCAAGCAAAAATAATAACAAAGTAGTAGAAGTCTGTCATAACAAGGTATATAAAATTCTATTTATGGAGTTATCGTAGGTTAATTTGGGCTACTGCGACTGACAAGATAAAATAATAAGGTGGATTGGGGGACAGGTTGAACAGTAAGTAAATTACAACAGGAACAGATAGGTGGTGGGAGAGTAGTGAAATGATGGACTGTGTGTAGAAAGGTACATAATAGAGAAACGAGAGAGATAGAGGTTAGTGTTAAGTTATAAGGGGAATGTAAGGTAGGACAGAGTAAGGATAGCGGAGGTAATGAGAAAAGCATTTATCAGCAGCTGTCATGAGTTCATGTCTAAAATTGGGGAAGGAGGCAATGTCTCTTAGGATTTCCATATCTGAGGTGTCATTACTGAAACTATGGTTGGTGGAGTGGGGTTTTGTGAATGGAGTGGAGTGGGATCTAAGGTTGAAGGATATGGTTCTTTGAGATAGTCATCTGGAGAAGTAAATGAAGGATTCTTGGTCTAAACGTTTATGAGTTAGGCAGGTTAGGAGGAGTGTGCATATTTCACTTATGGGAAGCCATTTTGCATTCATTAGGACTGAGTAATGGCATTCTCTTTAGGGGATGCTAATGTGATGAATCTAAAAATTTGATTCATGGGGTGCACAGAGATGAGTGGGTTTCTGCAAGGCTTTAAAAATAAAAAGGAGACTATATTATAGCTGTAGAAAGTTAACTCCGTTTCCATTTGCTAGTCTACCTTCAGGTCACAGGATGACTGATTATTTTAGTAGCCCAAAAAAGTATATTACTTAATTTAGATGTAGTATTGGTGATATGAATTTGAATATTCAGGAACTGTTTTAGCCAGATGCCAAGGACTGAAGAATGTTGTGGTTTCTACTTGGTCATTGAGGTTATGCTTATTGTCCAGTTTGTAGGAGCATGGACAGATTTTGTTCTTTGCCATATTTTTAGTTTTTTGGTGCACAGTATAAGGTCATTGTGTGAGAGCCATTGTGATAATTGATTTAGTCCTTTTCCAATCTATGTTTTGATGATGGAGAGGTAAGAGTGACAGCTGCTGATTACCTTACCATCTACATAGATAAGGATGGGGTTTGGGGTAGGTGAGGTATGCGGTAACTACTGAATAGTGAGAACACTGGGAGTAAGAGACCCATTTCTTGGGGTACTCATTTGGCAAGGTAGCATAGATTTTGAGCTCCCTATTTGTAATTTGATATGTCTATCTGTACAAAACAGCAGAATGAAAGGAGGCAGTCTTGACTTATCTTTGATCTAAGGAGGGAGTTAAGGAGTAATGAATGGTCTCCCACATCAACAGCTTTGGTCAGGGGCTGCACCAGTAAGGTGCCATTCATCTATGCTTCTTACAATATTATTGGTTAGTGTGCAAAGACTTGTCATGGTGCTGATACATGAACCAAATTCCTGTTGGAATGGGGAGACCATGCTATATTTTTGATGCAGTTTATGAGTTGAGCAAATATGAGTTTTTCTGGACTTTTCCTAGTTGGGAAGGACAGTGATTGGCCTGAAGTCTTTTGTATCTTTTGAGTTAGGGAATTTTGGTAGTGGTTTAACAATGGCACCCTTCCATATAGTGGCCATAATTTTGCTTGTGATGCATGGTTTATATATGTAGCAGAGCAGTGGTGTTATATATTCTTTTTACAGAATGACAAACCAAGGAAGTCTGAACTGTGTAAGGCATCCAAAACTGTTTTATTTCTACCTTTTATGACATCTTTGGTTCTGTTTTTTTTTTTTTTTATAGATAGAGGGAGTCAGGAGATGCTGTTGGGGAATTTTGCTGGTGCGGGGAAGGTAGTCAAGTTATTTTACAAAGTCATGTACTAATATTGTATTTGATAATGTGATGAGGGTGTCTGACTTGGCAGTGTGCTTTTGCTGTGATCATCTTGCAATTCCATTGATAACATTCCTGAATTGTTTTGGGTTGTTTTTGAGGGTGTGTTATTGGTGTTAGAGAAAGTTGGCCTTATAGCTTCAACTGACCTTTTCACCTAGATCTCTAAGTTGTATAAATTGTTGATGGTTTTCTGAGGATGGACTATGTTTCCAAGAGAACCAAGCTTAACTCCAGAGTTTGTAGAAGGATTTATGTTCTTGGCACAACTGTTTGTCTGAAGTACACTTACACAGTCTGGTAACTTTGGGGAAGTGTTTGTCTTGACGTTACAGTAGTATATTGGTGAGGAATGTGGATAGAGTGTCTGGGTTATTTTCTGATAAGAATGACATTGGATGAAGGGTTGCTGGGTGGGGGAGGTAGGCAGGCAGTGATTAATGCCAGAGGAGGAGATCTTTTGCTGCATATTATTACTGCGGGACCGTTTGGTTCATGGTCATTGGTGGAGGTGTTTTGACCTGGTAGTTTCACTCTTAGACCATATTTTTTTTACAAACAGTGGTCCTCCACCTTTTCTGAATCCAAAACAAGGGTTGTGAAGGTAAGTGTGGGAAAGAAAGTGGTGGCTTAAGTTAGGGGTGGATGCTTTGACACATGATTCAGTTGCAGTGAGCATGTCTAGGTTTATGGAGTTGAAGACATTTTCTTTTTGCTGCAGTTTATTGTAATAGCTGCCAGCATTGATTAAACTTATGAAAAGGTTTGTGTGATTAAATGAAGATTTTGTGGTTGTAATGTGAAGGATTAAGAAGGACCTAGGTTGGGTTCAACCTAGCAATGTAGTAAGAGGTGAGCAATTATTGGAGTAAGCATTTAGAGAATTTGAGGACCATTCATTTCCCAAGTTGTGTATGTGAAGGTGCCATGTGTGTGACTGGGTATTTGATTAGGTAAAAGATAGGTGGCACTGAGGGGTTGCCTATGATGTTGCTGTGACAGACCTTCTTTATGAGGGTGGAGAATGTTATAGTGGAAAAGATATGATTGAAGTCTAAATTGTTTTTGAGTGCATTTAATTGGATGTGCTGCTTTTGAAGACAGGTTGGAAAGTAGGAAGAAGAGAAGTACAGCTATCAGTAGAGGTAGATGCACTGTTAGTGGTATTTAGTGGTAAGAGTGATGCACAGGCTAATGATGTGGAAGAGTTGGAAAGAAGAAAAAATGGATAGAAAGTGGAGAGAGCAATACGAAGTAGGAAGGTGGGGGTTTATAGAGTGATGGACTCTAGAAGTGGCTTTAACTGTTGTGTGTTGTTTTCTGGTCACCATATACTTTGTAGTTTGGGTGTTTCATTGCAAATGCCGGATGAGGAAGAGAGAGAGAATCCTGGCAAGGGAAAGTTATAGGAGAATAAGGTCATTGGGGGTATGGGGAAGAATTGGAACTAGTAGGTGTGCACAGGAGATCATACATTGTGAGTGCTGGGGGCCTAGGGAATTGGTTGTGGGTGGGGAGAGAATATGTCTGCAAAAAACATGGCTGAGCACAGCCAATCAGTGTGAGCATAGGTTCATAGGTTCATTGGTGTGTACTAGGCTAATGGCCCTGGAGTCTATATAAGCCTAGCCCAAGAAGATTCCCTGGCATCATGCTGCCCAAAGTTAGTTTCCAGTGCCCCTGTCAAGCAAGGCCACTGAAGTGATCCCGGGATGAACTTCCTATTGCCCATCCACTCATCAAGATTTCTCTTAAAGAGGGCCAGTTAAGTGCTCTGCTTGACGTGAGTGGGAAGTTTGTTCCAGAGTATGAGAAGTCTCTGGGTTAGGAACCTGTCCCTCCAGCATGTTCTGTTTATTGTGGTAATGAGGTTTAGGTCCCTGGAGCGTGTGGCATGGAGGGATTGGGATTTCTTTAGGTGTAGCATATCCAGCAGCTCTGGGTTAGACATGGATTTGTAGGTCAAGCAGAGATCGCCTCTAAGTAGGCGATAAGAGACAAAGTATAGCTGGAGTTTTTTGAGTCTGTCCATATAGGCCATGTGTCTAAGGCCTAAGATCCCCTTAGTGAGGTATTTTTGTGGCCTTTCCAGTTGCTGTAGGTGTCTAGTGAGGTGCATACCAAATGAGGCATTGTATTCTATAATAGGTGTAATGAGGGATGAGTAGAGAGGAATTATGACTTCTTTCTTCCTGGATGAGAAACCTTTTGTAATGAGATGTGCCACATAGAAGGACTTTCTGACTACAGTGGCAATGTGGTTATCAAAGGAGAGGTTACTGTCAGCCTGTGTCCACAGGTCTCTTATCACACCTTCGGTGTTTAGTGGACTACCGCCTATGTGGTAGTTCATGGTCAACAAATTTTTCCCAATGGGAATGACAATGCACTTTTTGGCATTGATCTTAAGGCCATGGTTCTGGCACCAGTCATTGGTGTCAGTGAGGCCTTTTTGTGGAATGTCTGCATCAGTTGGAGAATCAATAATGGCTCCCAGTTTGCAATCATCTTCTAACTTGGTCAGCCAGAGTCCCTTTGTGTTTGCTTGAACTTCAGAGAAGTAGATGCCAAACAAGAGAGGACCTAAGACTGATCCCTGTGAAACACCACCTGTAACTGGTCGGTAGTCAGATATGGAGTCCGTTACTTTCACAGTGGGGTTCTATAAGTGAGCCAATTGTCAACCCATCTTATGGCACAGGGATTTATGCCTAGTTTAGTGAGTCTATGATTCCTGAGTGACGGATGGTGTTGAAGGCCTTGGCAAGATCTAGATAGGCTGTGTGAACTACTTTGCCCTCATTCACAGCTCTGGTGACAGACTCGAAGAAGTCTATCAGGTTGAGCAGACATGATCTACCTTTCACAAACCCAAACTGTGTGTGGTCCAGAGTTTGGAGATTCCCTATATCTTTATTTATAAGGTCCATGATGATGGGCTCCATAGCCTTACATATCAGACTCATCAGGCTAATGGGGCAGTAGTTCCCAGGGTCTGTAGTTGCTCCCCCTTTGTAGAGTGGGATGACCATAGCAGTGCACCATTTGGTAGGAACAAAGCCTGAAATGAGACTGTGATTGAACATGGTACTCAGGTGTGGTGCCAGTTCACTTTGTAATTCATGTAGAACACAGCCAGGGATATTATCAGGTCCCATGGAAGCTGTATTCTTGGCTTTGGACACTGCGTTTTTTACCTGTGTAGCCATGATAATAGGAACTTGGCATTCCTCAGGTATTGTGATAGGCCCTTTTGGGGGTGAAAGGGGGGTAAAGTTCATAATGAACCTGTCTGCCAATATGTTGGCAATATCAGTTGGTTCTGTATATGTATTGCCATTGTGCTGTAACTCAGAGCAGATCTGAGTATTGCCATGTAGATTCTTGACATAACTATAGAATGCCTTGTGGCTGTCTTTAGAATCTGCAGCAATTTTGTTTTCGTAGCTAGCTTTAGAGGATTTGATGATGGATCTCATTTTTTTGCTGAGGCTGACAAGGGAGTTTTTCCAGTCTTGGGACTTCACCCTTTTCTGCAGCAGTTTTTTCCTTCTGTTGTAGAGTTTGTTTATGGTGGGGGACCACCAGATTGACTTCCTTTTTTTGGAGGAGAGCATCTTGGTTCTGTTTGGTATGATTTGGGTATGCTCAGACAGGCTCTAAAAGGAGGACCAGTGAAATTAGATAAGTAATGAGACGCAAACCTGTAGAGTGATGGAAGGAATAAAAGATGTAAAAAATACTCTGGAAAGAAATCTTCCAAAATTCTGTGTCCTAGTCAAATACTTAAAGTTGTGGGCATGTATATGAAAGTATAAATATGGAGTATTAAGGAGTGGCTGGGAGGAAACAGATGTAGCTACAAGTCAGACTACTGACCATAGCCTATTAGTACAAGCCTGCACACTGAGGAGCTGAGAGGAGGATCAGTGAAATTAGAAGAGTAATATACAGTACTAACCAGTAGTGATAGAAGGTATCAAATATATAAAACTGTTTAGGATCAAAATCTCCCTGGATTCTGTGTCCTATTTAAGTACGTAAAGCAGTTACAGCTTTGAGTCATTGTGCTGTGATAACTACAATCTCTTTTGTAGTACAAAACTAAAGCGGCTCAGAAAGGTACATAACATTTATACTCATACCTTGTTATACAAGTCTGTGACATTATGCATAACATCAGCTTTTTGATGATTTCAGAACATACCAGCATACTCTATGTATTACTAGATGATTATGTTTTTATTTCCATTAGCAAAAATCTTTATATGTCAGTTACTTACCTGAGTCACAGCAGTTATGTTACTGTCTACTAGTCAAAAAACACTAAAAGTGACCAGAAATAATGAAATGTTGTTAAACTTATTCCAAAGTCATCTTCATGCATGTTCTGAAATTTCTGTATAGCAACCAAGTTAATCATGCTCATAAGATAACACAAGTGGCAAACCTCAGGGAGCCATAATGGGATTAGGAATGAAAAGGCCGATTATACTAAGGAGACATTAATACAATATTAGTTGTATAATATTAATATTATATTAATATTATACAGTAATAAAATAGGCTGGGGATTGCAGCTTACTCTGCAGTGCAGGTAAAATATCCTGATGGAGGGCACCATTACAACCAGGATTTATACCCTTCAGACACTGGATCAACAGCAATAAACTGACATCAGATAAAAAGAAAACAAACATAATATCTTTAACAAGCATAGCACTAACGGAGATAATACTGAATGCATCTCTTTATACAGAAAAAGTGTTGAGTTGGAAGTACCTTGGCTTAATCACAGATCATAAGCTAAACTTCCCTGAACACAGTCAAATAACTAAGTCAAAAGCTGGGTGCAGTATACACGATAAAGTGGCAACTGACACCTGCAATTAGAAAAGCTGTAGCACAGACAGTGTTTTTATCCTAATTAATTGGAAGCAGGACAGTAATAGCTAATCTTCCAAAGTATATCAGTAAAAAAATTGAAATGGCCAAAAAGACATTAATCTGTTTTGTATCTGGTACGTCTTCCTCATTGCACCCTGTGAGTCCCTAAAGTAAACCAACATATTCACAGCTTATC
The DNA here is from genome assembly GCF_019279795.1 of Protopterus annectens. Taxonomy (NCBI): domain Eukaryota; kingdom Metazoa; phylum Chordata; order Ceratodontiformes; family Protopteridae; genus Protopterus; species Protopterus annectens. Next base: position 15,414,676 of record NC_056728.1, read on the forward strand.
TCACGTAGATTCATCAATAAGAAACACTGCTCAGACATAACCTACCAGCCAGTATAGCACAAACCCTGCACACAGCTAAGGTCTTCTTCTCACACACACACACACACACACACACACACACACACACACACACACACACACACACACACACACACACACACACGCGCGCGCGCGCGCGCACACACACACAATCAAAAAAATATCCAAAACAATCTCAAAAGTGGGGGAAAACCTCATGCACCATCTTTCTGAACTACAGAATAAATATCCCATTTTGACTGGGCATAATAAAGCTCTACTTATGCCCAAGAAAGCATTATGTACCACTGCCTTAAGGCCTTAATGCTGTATAAACATTGTAGTATTGCCTAAACACACAGTGTATATATACATATGTATTCTCTCACTGTTCCTGTTCTCTTACTTGGTGTTGTAGTCATGCAAAATTGCTATTACACATATTCCACTAGACAGTGTATCATAATATGGCAGTCAGATCACTAAAACGGATCATTAGTGCTGTGTGTTGTTTAAATCTAGTGTTCCTAAGCAAGTGTGCTACTAGCTGAATTAATAAACCAATAAAAAAACTGCAGAAAACTGCTTCAGCAACCCAAAATGCACTTATTCCAAATAGTAAAGTCCAGTTGCTCCAATAGCAGATAAATTATTGGAGCAGTTGGACTTTACTATTTGGAATAAATGCATTTTGGGTTGCTGAAGCCATTTTCTGCCATTTTTTTATTGGTTTATTAGTGCTGGTTTGTTCTTTTTTGTACTAACTGAATTACTCAGGCTTACTATCCTCAGCATTGTTGGCAGGTGTCTACATAATACTCAGTCTTGTGTTAGTCATTAGTAACTTGTGTGACAATTTGAAAAATGTGTCTTTTATCTGTTTCTCTTTCTTTCCACTTTCCTTATCCTTGGTTTTTATAATACCTTGTTTAGACACACGTAATATCTGCTAACTAAGACAATCCTACATCTTCCTAATTTACTTGGGGGGCTTTTCTCACTGCATTTCCTCTAAATGTAGGCCTTGCCTAGAGGGGCTATCCATATTAACAAGATGAAATAAAATTATTTGGCAAAAGAATTATTGAGAAAATCAATCAAGCTGTTACAGTAGTAATTACTATGCATGGTGGAGGTGGGGGGTTATAAGCACTACCAAGGCTAAGACCCCTGTATCTGAAGGCCAGAAGGACATCTACTAGCTGTCATGTCATTGTCACTGATATATAAAAGAAAGGGTGACCCCTACAGAATTTTTCATAAGTGCAATTCTGTGCACAAAAGGTCAGCAAAGATATTCAGTTCAACAACAGATGGAAACTGTATGAATGAATCATGTCACCATGTTATTAAAGAGTCCTGTTTTTCAAAAGTAGAAGTGATTGAAAACCTTATACTTTATTTTTAATTGAGACTTATGTGCATCGAATGGACAGAGATGAATTTAATTTACAACTTTAGAATCACAACTATTTGCCTAAGACAACATTTCATTTTTTTACTGTACAGTAGGTCTATATAGCAATAGGTCTTCATTGTCATTTTATTATGGACTGTATTTGGAACTATCTGAAACCTTTTTACATTAGGTGTCATCTTGTTTTTCTAAGATAGCATGATAAATAATGATAATTTAAGGCTGCAAATGGTAATTTTATTTTATAATTTTGTTTAAAAGGATAATGAGCCCTCTCGTTGTGATTACCTTTCTAATTTTTTAAGTCATTGTTAATGTTGTTGCTTACTCTCTGTGACTCATACATATTGTACCTTTTCGCAGAGTTGCAGTAAAGCCACTTGGAATAATTTTGCTTAACTATATAGCTCTGTAGAGTAAGATGTGCCTGCACAAAAAAAAAAATCAATTTAAGATATTTTGATTTTTTTTTAATAGAAATGCAGCAGAATGAGACAGCTGTTAGACAAGGAGCTGATCCTCCAAAAACTCTCCCACTCAGATGTGCTTAGTAGAGCATGAAACTGTGACCCCCTACAGTACTGTAACAAGCAGCAATACTGCAGGAAGTGGCCTACGGTTCAGAGAAGCAGGTGGGATTAAATCAATGTTTGTAAGCAATGAAGCCATTGGTGGGTTTCTTTTGTGAAAGGAGATTCAGTAAAGATGCAAGACATTCAAGTAGCTCAATGGATTCAGCTAAATGCGTGTGTCTTCTGACACTAAACAATGGACAGCTGAGGCCTGAATATATGCCTGGGATGTTTGCATTCTTATGTTCAGTCATGGCATTCAGAGAAGCTGTACCTCCACTAAGTCTTAATAAGGAATTATTTTCTGGTACTTTTTGCATTCTAGATTATGGTATGAATTGCTCTAGAATTAAAATGTCTATTCTGATCGTTCAAAAAAAAAAAAAAAAGAAATGTATACCTCAAGTGAACAGGGCACAAGTCCCTTTCTTTTCCTGGCTCTATGCTGGAAAGCTGCCACCTCCTGGCTCTTGCTTCATATGACACAAGGGTAAGCAAGTGAAATCATGTGTAACTCTGCAGGAATGTGTTTATCTTTGTGCACGTTTTATAGGCTCTCTGGGAGTCAAGTAAAGATGAATGCTTACAAAAGACACATGCAATAATGATTTGCATTTACCTATCTTGATTACAAAAACCTGATTTAGTAGCAAATATAATGGCAGTGTAACCCATAGCATATTATTCTTACTGGTCAGCCACCGTAAACAATGACAAAATGTACTGTGTGAGAAGTGAAAGATGATGTTGTCTGCTGATGTTATAATAAAGGAAGAGAAGCGAGGCACTAAAGACTGACAACCACATATTCATTATCTGTTACAGACTATGTAATGCATTCAATGTGTTTGCTCTCTATTCCTTCACCATGCCAAGATTTATTTTTTTTTTTTGCATTTCTTTTCATTCCTTGCTTATATTCTGTCTTACTCACCCTCCTTCTCTATCTCTCTATCTCTCTCACTCTCCCAGTCTCTAAACATTTTCTGACTCAAACGATGGAAAAATAAAGCAGTTTAGGATCATTAACCCCTTAACTGAGATGACATTATGACAGCATGCCCAGAAAAAGCTGCATTTCTTAAGCAGATGACCTGCTATCGCTGCCTTGACCAAAATGCTAATTGCCCAGCAGTGTTTAGCATCACACATTGGTCCCGCCCCCTTTGGGAGGTATTCAAGTCAAAACTGCCATATGTTACCACATGCCACTCATGGTGTAGGATGGTTGCCTTTTCACTTTTCACCCTGTTCTATGTAGTCACCTTGCAAAATCTGAGCAGTATTTAAAGCTGGAAGGAATCTTTAGTAAAATACATTTGAAATGCACATGGAAAACATTGGTATTTAATTATGCCCTATAAATTCTAATATCACAGTAAAGTAGAACCTTGAGGGTGTTGGACAACTACAAACAAAGTTTCTATATTTCTGAATATTTTTTATAGAAGATTGTGATATTTTTGCGTGCTTTTATTTATAAGAAGTAACATTCTCTATTGCACTACTGTTTAAAGAAATGACCGCTTTGACAACCATCCTAAAATGATGTAATTCTGCAGTTATGAAGGGTTTCCCTTCATATTAGTATGGCAGTGTCCTGCAAACTGATCCAGTCTTTCAACAGCACTCTTTCACATTTAGGCCCAGCTCATTTAACAATGGTTCCATTTATAAATCTAGTTCACTTTTTTTTCAAACAAGCAAGACAGAAACACATGCCTCCACTTTCTGAAAATGGAAGACAAGTTGTTTGCAAAGACCTCTTGCCTCTGTGAAATGCTTCATAATTCTGTGCATTCCACATTATTTTTTCATAAAGAGTGGTTTCCTTGCAAGAGTTAATTCCTTCACCCTCCCCATCAGAAAATATAACAGCTCTGCAACCAAGTCATGTTAATATGCCATAAATACAAATTGCCCACAGTGCAGCATTTTCTGTCAACATTTCAGCATTTCCTGATATAATTCTCTTTGCTAAATCTTACCATTAGGGGAAACAGGACACAGCTTTATCTACAATACTTCTTTCCTTATATTCCTTTATCAGCCAACAAGCATATCAACACAAACGCCACATTTCCTTTTAGTACTAATCTTGTTTCTTGTCTGTTTTCAAGCTATATGCACTTCTCAGTATATGCAGAAAAATAGAGTATATTCACTTCACTATAAAACCAGCTAAATTCTGCATCTATCCTACAGCATCACATCTGATATTCGTCTCCTTTCTTACCACAACTAAATGAATACATGCCTTTTTTTTACAATGCTACATATGCATTTCCAACTAAACACATGCTAGAAAAGGGCAGCTTATTTAAATACAAATCACTTTTCACTTTTCTTTACTTTTCAGTGGGAAACAAATGCCCTGCTAAAGAGATGAGCAATGACTTGTCAGTTCTAAAGTGGCACTGTAAGAAAAGGCATGTCTCATCAGTTAGACTACATCCCACATACTTCAATGTTTTCCAGTACAATTCTTAGTAGTTATCTGCTAACAAGTAAATTTAAATATGACAAATTAAAAAAAAAAACTCTGTTTCTATACCTTGGTGTTGTACTTAAGAAATCACTAATGTCCTGTATGGCATTCCAGAAGCAGAAGGCAGGGTGAAATTATCAAAGTGCATTAACTGAAGAGTCTGTTGAACCCCACAGAAAAAACGTTACTTCATCTGTTTTAGCACCACGGACAATATATCAATATCTTTCTGCCCCTTTTTACATTATTTTCTCTGTCTTCTTCGTGTCAGCTTTATCCCGCTGTTTTTCTATTGCAGTAACAACATACACTGAAACTGCTAGCTCGCTGGTGCCTTCCTCCCTCCCACCTCAATCACTCCCCCTCCCCTTTCCTCTTTGTGACAGCTCAGCTCTTAAAGGCAGGATGTCCTTAACAAATTCTGCTTCTCTCTGACTCATTTAAATAGTGTCCTAGGACAAAAAAATAAAAATAAAAAAAATAATAAAACAAACGTATCACTTGCATATAATAACCAAAAAGCTATTTTTTTCTGTTTGCATTCTCTTTCAATGAAACCCACTATCATACGTATAAAGAATTAGAAATTGTGTAAGAATTGCCACTTTTGTGCCTTCACTGGAATGTGCAGCCTTACAGCACAACAGATTATTACGGATTGGTTAAGCAGTTGTATATATTTATGTTTTTCCAAAGACAGGCCCACACTGTAGCAGGTAGTAATACATATTACCCTTATTTGAACAGCTTGGGGCCAATGTTCTGCTCAGCATGCAAGCCTGCTGTTCATTGAACAGTTTTACTCCAGTGATATTGATTGAAGAAGGTTTCACTCAGCACTGAAATGGAATAACATGGCAGTAGGAGCATGCTGCGATCTGAAGTGTTTGATCTGCTTAACAGTTTCTAGTTCCTGCTACATGGCAACTCATACATAGCTGTAGAACATTTCTTATTCCACTATGAGAAATTTGTGTAAGAATTTTTGGTTTAATTTCTGTAAACAAGAAACACACTGCATATGTTTATATAACAGCTATTTTCAGCCACATGTTCACTGAAGAGGACCTAGATACACAGGATATATAGCTCTTACCCCTCCCAAAACATATGTTTATATCTATTATTGTACCGATCACTGTTTTAGAACAGCATCACTCTTTATTATGTACACAGTTTAAAGATGAAACAAAGTGAGCCAAGAAGAAATAAAATCAGAAATCTGATCACATATTAAATATTCATGGCAAATTTGAAGTTTCATGTATATCAAAAGCTCAGCTTTAGAGAATAATGTGCTCGAGGGCTTCAACAAATGCATCTTTAAGTGGATAAGAACTCTTAGCAGGATATCCTTGTCTAAGCATTCATATTCAGGATCATATGTACAAGTGTCTGTGTGTTTAAATGTCTGCAGGTACATTACTGAGAAATAAATGTCATGGATAAGGCAATAACAACAGCAGAATGTTTAGCAGAGCATGTGCACCATGTCATTGTTTTATTTTATTTTGGTATCCATGTAATGTCAGTTAGGCACAAGTGTTATTTTAAGTTTGATACCAGGGTGTTGTAGATTTTTAAGTAAGCTCTTCAGTCATACACAGTAAGAAAATGTTTGTTTTCATGATTAAATCTAGGTCTTCTAAGGTTAAGTTGATAGCCAATCCTACAGTGTATATAGCCAGTATGAAATAATACTCTATATAGCACATCACAGGTAAAATATTGTCATGCCTGAAATGCACTGGGTGTGAAAAATAGAAATATTACATTAAATGTCATGTACCATACAATAACTAAAACTATGGTGCTCTCAACCCCCAGATGGAAACCATACCCAAAAAGAATTATTTCAGTTACATATCTGTTGTTGTTTGTCTTTTGGCTTTTCCCGGTAAGGGGTCACCACAGCGGAACTCCGGTCCGCTAATGATTGGCAGTAGAGTTTTACGAAATATCGAGGTGCCAGCTCGATGCCCAACCTTCAATGAAGGCACGCCCATTTATGTTTGTAAAAAAGCTGAAATGAAAACACTTTTGCTTCTTTAGAAAAACAATTACTAGACATTCTTTTTTGCATACAAAGATGCATAATTGAAATATTCTCATGCCAAAAATGCACTAAGTATGAAAAATAGATGTCATATATCTTCCAATAAGTAAAAATATGATGACTGGAACACCCAGGTGGAATTTATGCTCAACGGAGTCATGTCAGATTTATCTTTATGTTTGTAAAAAATCTGAAATGAGAAGGCTTTTGACTCATCTTAGACAGTGTTTCTTTACATACAAATGCATATCTAGACTTCAAAAAATAATGAACAGAGCTGCATTTATATGGCCACAAGGTGGTCTTGGTGTCATTGTAGCATTTCTGCTAGGCACAAGAGCATGGACTGGTTAACAATAAAGAAAGGTGACCAGTTTTATCTGCAGTTGTCTCTTTCTTTGTAAGGCAGACATTTAGATCCAGAATAATACCATTAGCAACAAGTAAGACAACATAGATATATTGCAGACAGAAGCAAAAGAATTCAGAGAAATATGAAGAACCGTATGGCACCATACAGTACCTTCTACATTGGAGAATGCAGATGTGTTTAAACTAAAATACAAACTTCACAAGCAACTAGTTTTAATCTCTACAAAATCAAAATGTTAAGTTGGAAGCCTGGGGTTTTATTTGAGGGACACAGTATATGCGATGTAATCTCAATATTAAAGAAAAAAGACTGAAGAAAACACACTAGCATGGCATACTCAGAACATATGTAGTTTGCATGTGAAATCTAGGAGTGGGGGAGAAGTATAATGATTTGGTGAGCAGGAATTAAACCCCCAAGGGTAATTGCTGGGATCCCTGCTGTTCATGATTTCTGTAAATCATTAATGATATATCATCAAGCAGGCTGCTTTGGCTGATTGATCATAATTAACTCTGGTTAGGGTGAATTGCAATAAATTGCAATAGACTAGATAAAATGTCTGCTTAACTTACTCTCTGGAAATCAATACATAAGTGCATCTAAATACAGCTTGCAATGTCTTGAGGGCTGTTGTAGATGTGCTTTAAGCATAAATTCAGATTAAAACTATAAATAGACACCTGAGGTTTTGGTTTTTTTTATTTTACACAATGCATGTTTACTTGATAAACTGTAGCCTAATGAATAGCGTACCCAAGCAGAACAGGCATACATTACTGCACATGTATACACATTTGGACACGACTCTGTTCCAGGGGCGGCCTGTGCTATTGGACTGCCGGACTGCAGCCCCCCCCCCCCAGTTGTACAAATAAAGAAATTAAAAGAAAATAAAAGATAAAAAAAAAAATCAAAATTTGCAGACTTTCACGCATGCGCACTAGTCCGGACTGCTGCTGAGACAGTCTGGAGCATGTGCAGACTGTTTCAGCAGCAGTCCGGACTGGGAAACATGTCAGAGCAGAGATCCCAGAACTACTGTCGATGGAAACTCATCGGACTCAGACTGCAACATCAGCAGTCTGGAGTCTCGTCGGGGGAAGATCTCACATGGTGGATGTGCTCCAACGGACTCTCATTGGGGGAAGATCTCACGTGGATGTGCTCAGGCAGGGGTTTGCAGCAGCTATGGATTTATGGCACGAAGGGAAGATCTCATGTGGTGGATGCGCTCCAACGAACTCTCGTCGGGTTAAGATCTCACGTGGATGTGCTCGGGCAGGGGTTTGCAGCAGCTATGGATTTATGGCACAAAGGGATTTGGAGCTATGGATTTATTTTGCAGCAGCAATGGATTTATGGCACAAAGGGATTTGGAGCTATGGCATGAGATAGGTAAGGTGTGTGTGTGTGTGTGTGTGTGTGTGTGTGTGTGTGTGTGTGTGTGTGTGTGTGTGCGTGTGTGCGTGTGTGCGTGTGTGCGTGTGTGTGTGTGTGTGTGTGTGTGTGTGTGTGTGCCCCAGTTGCTATATACTGGTGGCTAGACTCATGGTGGTGTGGTAGGGAATACCTCAGGCTTGAACCCTGTACCTTGTATGCAGGTGTTAAAGACCTGAATTCCCTACCCACCACCATTTGTAAAAAAAATGCAGATTTTTGCCTCATATTTGATCTGATCTGTTCCTCATATCTGTGTTTTTTAAATGTTGCAATGCTTGATATTTGATGGTGCAGTGGTAGCATTGTTGCATCACAGCTGCAGGTTCTCAGGTTTGATCCTTGGCTGGGGTGCTTTATGTGTGGGGTCTGCATCTTCTCCCTGTATTTGTGTGGATTTGCTTTTGTGTCCTCCCATGTTACAAAGACATGTCTACATTATTTCTTCCTGGGCCTCTGCTGAAAATTGTATTTTTGTTCCAAGTCAGACTGTCCTGATTAACAAATGTTAAATAAAATTGACAGGCATTTGAATTTCAGACTTCAGGTTTCTGAATGTTTAATTCCTTACATATTTGATGGTGCAGTGGTAGCATTGTTACCTCACAGCTGTAGATTTTCTGGTTTGATTCTTGGCTCGGGTGCCTTCTGTGTGAAGTCTGCATCTTATCCCTGTGTTTGTGTGGATTTGCTCTGGTGTCCTGCTATTTTACAGTATTTCTCCCTGGGCCTCTGTTGAAAATTGTTTTTATTCCATCAGAAGTAAAATTGACAGGCATTTGAATTTCAGACTTCATATTCTTCAGAAAATCCATAGTAACACAACCTAAGTTTATAAGATGAATATTTTAAATTTGTCCTTATTTTTGGGACTGTATTACCCCATTATTGGCTTTGTCCAGGTTTTTTGTGCTAAGGTTGACAGCTATGGCAAGAACTGAATTCACTGAATATGTTTGAGGGCTGTATTCCCTCATTACTGGGTTTGTCCAGGTGTTTTGTGCTAAGAGGTTGACAGCTATGGTGATAACTGAATTCATTAAATGATAGCCATTTAAGTTTCAGTCTTCCGCTCTTTCACAAAGCAGCTGATTTGGCATAGTGGTATGTTGCTCTGACTGTTTTGCACAGGGACCTTGGCAGTAAAATGTATGGTGGTAACACAGCATTTTTCTTTCACAAAGCAACTGTTTTGGCATAGTGGTATGTTGCTCTGACTCTTTTGCACAGGGACCTTGGCAGTAAAATGTATGGTGGTAACACAGCATTTTATTCTAGCAACTTTCCAATATTATACAAGCAGTGTTTAATGTGTCCCTGGCTTTTGGGCTTTTGAATCCCCCCCAATAAATTTGGCTTTTTCCAGATTTCTTGTGCTGCGATGTTGAGATGCAGTTGAGTATTGAGTAGATTTTACAAGGAGCTGAGAGCTGCAGGGGAAGAGACGTTTAGTGCTGCTTATGCTAAGTCAGCTTGCATTGTTAATAGCACAACAGGTTGTGTACTTGCTTTTGTTGCAGAAGGTTGTTGGTTCTACTCCGACAAGGGGTGAATGCTGCCGTACTGAAAAAGTTAAGATACTAACTATGAGCCTGTTATCAGTTTGCCATCCATTTCCTATTGCAATATTACTAGCTTATCATTTTTAATGTAATATAGGCAATTTATTCCTCAGGGGCATCAGACACTTTATTTTTCGATGAAACCATGAAATATAAAGGTGTTTGCTAGCAGCAACCTCTTCATTGGTTACAGATTTATTTAATGTGGAATTATTTACATGACTTTTTTACTTCTTCAGAGATTGTGCATATTTACTGATAATGGTGGACTGTAGAATTGTGCATATTTACTGATAATGGTGGACTGTAGAATTGTGCATATTTACTGATAATGGTGGACTGTAGAATTGTGCATATTTACTGATAATGGTGGACTGTAGAAGTTTGAGTATACTTTCATGATGGAAATGTTCTGAACTGGGCAGTTTTGTCATTATGGGTGCATGCATTTTGTTTCATTGTTTACTGGAAAGATGTTCTGAATTGGGCAGTTTTGTCATTATTGGTGCATGCGTTTTGTTTCATAGTTTACTGGAAAAATTTTCAAAACAATAGGAAGGTGTATCAAAGAGCACATGTATGTTTCATATGCAAGGGAAGGGTGGCAAACTTAAAGACAGCCCCAGCTGAACTATACCTCCCAACTGTCCAGATTTTCAAAGAATGAATAGATTTTTGCTTCTTATTTTTGGTTTGTTCCTCATAAAATTTGTGGTTTTCTGGCAAATCATTTAGGAATTAAGTCATTAAATAATGACACACTGAGTTTCAGACTTCATAACCTTCAGAAAAATGCATGCTAAAGTAAGACCTGTTGTTCTATCAACTGTCTCAGTTTATACAAGAGTAATTTTTAATACTGTTTATATGTTCCCCCAATATATTTGGCCTTGTCCAGATTTATTGCATTAACAGGTTGAGAGGTACATGCAAATAAATTGCTTTATAGAATTAGGCATAGCCAAACCTCTCAACTGCCCTAGATTTTGGCACAAAATGTTGCTCTTCCCCCTAATAATCCCTCCTCAAAATAGCAATTTTGGAAGAAAACATGGCGGGTTTACAATTAAGAAATAACTGTAATAATCAGAGTTATAGATTACTTTTATTTCAGAAATGCATGTAGATTATTTTATTTTGTCAGCTGCTCAAGTTAGCATTACTAATATTAAAGTGCCCCTTCTTTGACAGGTTCCCAGCTGTATTGTGTGGCTATTTTATATTTTTACATCACATTTTTGGTCCATTTTTCATAAAATTTTATTTTTTTGGCAAATTAGTGACAAATCATTAAAGACTGAAGTTAGAAAATAATGACAGACATTTGAGTTTCAGATTTCATACCATCCAGAAAATTCATACTAATGCAAGACGTATTCTATTATCTTTCTAAGTTTATAAGAGCAATATTTAAAAATTGTCCTTATTTTTGGACCTTTGTCCCACTTCTTTGTATGGCTTTGTCCAGATTTCTTGCTCTGAGGTTGAGAGGTATGACAAATGTGTCAGGGCCATCACAGTCAGCCGGAGACATTTCAAATTGTGACATACTTGTTGCACCCCACTCTCCCATGTAGTGACTCAGGATGTGTCGAAGCAAGGCAAGGAGTAGTTATGCAGTGTAAATGTGCAGAGTACCCCCCCCCATCCAAGGTAGACACAAGTACTAGAGTGGCTTTTCATCTGTCCTTGATTTTTGCAGAATGGTCTGGTTTCTGTCATATTTTTTGTACTGTTGATTTATGCTTATTACTCAAAGTACCTGTTGCTCTGTGTTTAAGTAGCAATACTTTAATGACCATCAGGTAAGCTTGGCTGAGATCGTAAGATGCAAGTAAGCTTTAATAAGCATACTGTTAAAGAATTGCCAACATTGAAAGCCTTTCTGTTGTTGCCATATAGAGAATACTTAACTAGATAATGTATAAGCCTTGGGTATTGAAATGCATATGACAGTATTTGTAATAAAGGACAGAATTACATTATTTTAACAAGCTCATTACACTTGGAGACTTCCAGTCATCTCTGCAGGCTTTACCCGTAAACTAAACAGAATGCCAATTGTGTGGTCCATAACCTGTACAGTAATCCTTTTAAGCAACGTATCTTGAGCTTATTTCTTGTTTGCTTTTCATTTTTTACTTTGATCATGTTTTCCCCATGAAACAAGTAGATAGTTGTCAGGCAGCAGGTCTTTTTTTGGATAAGAAACATTTGTACAAGTGGGACATCAGAGATTTCTACTTTCAGCATGTTACTTGGTACTTTAATACAGCTGAATATAAATTATAATTAGAACTGCAGTGCAAGAAGTGGTTTGAGTTGAGTGCTGCTTGTTTTTCTTATACTTGATTTTGACTGGCATTCCATTAATGTATTTAAAAAGTAATGCATTTTTTTCATGCCTCACAACCTTTTTGTTTCCATCTAGATATTAAGTAAGCTGTCATGCAGCCAATGCATTGAAATATTTTAATTCTTCTACACTTCATTTTGTCTTGATTGGACTCTCATAATGATGGTTTGGCACCCAGGGCAGTGTATTTAGTTAGTTTTTGTGGTTTTGAGCATAGCTCCTCACCTTTCTAGTTGGCCACACCCCTTCCCATTGACCCCACCCATTCAGCTGTCTCCTGCAGCCCCCCTTTGATTTGAAGTCACCAGCCGCCACTGCAGTCTGTTCCTCTTTTATATTTTCACCTAAATAAAGAACCCAAAACATTCCTTAAAGTGGTTGTACATCAGCTCCAAGCATGCTGCTTTATGTTAACATAGTACCTTTATATTCCAAAACTTGAAATTATTTGGCCCATTTGCCTTTTACTAGCCCTGTAATATCTGGTCAGCACTTACTAGGTAAAACTTTCCAGCGTTCTCATATTTGGTCTCCTTAAGTGCCATTTAGAATGTGGTTTTCTACTATAGGACAGCACAGTTGAAGTTGTACCAATGGATATTTGTATAGCATTACAATAAGCAAAAAGAAAAAAAAATCTATGTTGCATTTCATGGACTTATCATATATGCGTAGCCCTTTTCTTAAATCTTTGTGTGAATTCTCCATCTGGTTCACCTTTCTGAATATGGACAGCAGTGGACATGACATATTTCTTATAATTTTCCTTTAAAAATGTGTTCTTCCAATTAAAAGTTGTGGATAATTGCCACTGAAAATTAGCACAAACAAATTCCTTCTTGCAAACTTCATTCATTGCACTGATGTTAGATTTGCTGGCATAGTTGCCTTTACTCAGCTTACATTAGAGCACTTAGAGTGTGCATCCATTGTGACCAGGGACACTGAGTCTTGGAAAGGCCTCACACTGTCACTACAAAATATATTACCAGGGTAAGGATGGCTATTCCCAAACATGCAAGGGATGCAGAGAGTTGTGCATTTTGGACTATTGATATCCACTACAGCTTCCTGCTAGATCTTCAGTTTCTGTTTCAATGACAGGTTGCCATTTAAAACTTTAACTAAGGAACTTCACCTCTACTGTTCATGGGTGTCCCTTATGTATCATGTCCAACATTCATTACACCTGTGTCACAAAGTAAGATACCTTTTTTCACAGACAAGTTAACTGTAACAGATTACTTCCCATATATCATCTCTGTAGCTCCATGTGACTAACTAATGCAGTCATGAAATGTTTTTTGGGGTTTTTTTTGACAATCTACTGGCATAGGCAGGCATTTTTGTTTCTTTGTATGGTGCATCCAAGTGTCCCTTTAGAGAGAGTGATGAGTTTTGTAACCAATTTGCATTTAACATGGATATCTCCTTTCTGGGGTTTTGGACAGAGACATGAATGAAGCAATGTTTGATTCTGTTTTTTATCATGTTATTTTCTCTTGCTCTTGATCCCAGCAGAATATAGTAAGCAGTGGAAATGATCAATAGTTGGTTATATTAGGACCAGTTAATGGCATATACTAACATTAGCATACTCCCTGTATGTACGTTGTAGTGCGATTGTATTATTTAAGAGGATATATATATACACAGAGGGTATAAATAAAAGTATGGTACCTCCCTCTGATAGTTGTACGGAAGGGCAGAATAAGCACAACACTAGAAAGACAGATTAAAATGAATACATGGAACCTCAGTAATGAAAGAATAGTATGCATTTCTTCACCAAGTGCAACAATGGTAACATATGCTGGGAACACTTTGAGTTAGGAATGTGTCCCTCCAGTGAGTCTTTATTTTTTGGGTGGAAGTTTACAGCCCTAGTATAGAAGCTTGAAGGGCCACTGGTTTGGTAAAAAAATAGAGATCAAGTAGGAGTTCGTCTTTTCTAGGTTCATGGATGTGTACTAGGCTAATGACCCTGGGGCCTTTACATGCTTAGCCCATAGGATTGCCCTGGCATCATGCCACCCGACCTTAGTTCTCAGTGCCTCTGTCGAGTAAAGCCACTGGAATGATCCCTAGGGGTGAATTTTTTTATTTCCCATCCACTCATCAAGATTTCTCTTGAAGAAGGCCAGTGCTTGACATGTATGGGAAGTCTATTCCATAGCATGGGCAGTCTCTGGGTTATGAATCTGTCCCTCCAGCATGTTCTGTTGATTGTGGTAATGAAGTTGAGGTCTCTAGAGCATGTGGTGTGGAAGGACTGGGATTTCTTTAGAGCTAGCATTTCAAACAGAGCTGGGTCAGACATGGCTTTGTAAGTCAAGCAGAGATCAGCTCTAAGTAGGCGATATGAGACAGAATAGTTGGAGTTTTTTTAGTCTGCCCATATAGGACAAATGTTTAAGGCCTAGGATCCTCTTTGTAAGGTACTTTTGCAGCCTCTTCAGTTGTTGCAGGTGTTTAGTGAGGTACATGCCAAATGGGGCATTGTACTCAATGATTGGCCTAATGAGGGAAGAGTAGAGGGAGACAATTACCTCTTTCTTCCTGGATGCAAAACCCTTAGCAATGAGATGTGCCACAGAGAAGGACTGTCTGACCACAGTGGCAATGTGGTGGTCAAAAGAGAGGTTGCTGTCAACCTGTGTTCCCAGATCTCTTATAACACCTTTTGTGTTCAGTTGACTACCATCAATGTGGTAATTCATGGGAACCAGGTTTTTCCCGAAGGGGATGATGACACATTTCTTGGCATTGAGCTTAAGGCCATGGTTCTGACACCAGTCGTTGGTCTCAGTGAGACATTTCTGTAGGATGTCAGCATCACTCGGGAAGTTAATAATAGAGCCCACCTTGCAATCATCTTTGAACTTTGTCAGCCAGTGCCCCTTTGTGTTAGCCTAGACTTCAGAGAAGTAGAGGACCCTGGACTGAACCCTGTGGGACTCCACTCGTGACTGGTCAGCAGTCTGACTTTGAGTCAGCTTCTTTCACACTGTGGGTTCTATCTGTGAGCCAGTTTGCAACCCACCTAGTGATATAGGGGTTGATGCCTAGCTTAGTGAGTTTTTGTATGATTCCTGAGTGGGGAATGGCATCAAAGGCCTTGGCCAGATCAAGGTAGGCTGTATGAACCACTTTGCCTTCATCCACAGCTCTGGTGACTGACTCAAAAAAGTTGCCCATGTTGAGTAGGCAAGATCTACCCTTCACAAAACCAAACTGTGTGGGATCCAGAGTTTGGAGATTCCCTGTATCCTTATTTATTAGGTCCATGATGATGTGTTCCATAGCTTTGCATATCAGACTCATTGAGCTAATGGGGTGATAGTTCCCAGGGTCTGTAGTCACTCCTCCTTTGTGGAGATGGATGACTGTAGCAGTGCACCATTTGGTAAGGACAAAGCCTAAGGTGAAGCTGTGACTGAACAGGGCACACAAGTGAGGTGCCAGTTCACTCTGTAGTTCATGTAGAACACAGCCAGGGATATTGTCAGGTCCCATAGAAGCTGTATTCTTGGCCTTGGACAGTGCAGTTTTAACCTGTGCAGCAGTAACACTGGGTGCCTGGCAATCTACTGGCATTGTAACTGGTCCCTTGGGAGGGGAGAGAGGTAAAGTTGACACTGAATCTGTCAGCCAGTATATGCAATATCTGTTGGCTCATTATAGGAGGTACAATTGTGTAGTAGCTCAGAGCAAATCTGGGTATTGCCGCGGAAATTCTTTACATAACTATAGAAGGCCTTGTGGTTGTTTTTATTATCTGCTGCAATTCTGTCATAGCTAGATTTAGAAGATTTGATGAAGGAGCTCAACTTTTTGTTGAGGCTGATAAAGGAATTCACCTTATTCCGCATCAGTTTCTCCTCCTGTTGTAGAGTTTGTTTATGGCAGGGGACCACCACATTGGCTTCCCTTTTTTGGAAGAAAGCATCTTGGTTCTGTTGGGTATGGTGAGATCCATGCATTTGTGTACGTGTTCATACAGTCAATTGGTGTATGATTTGGTGGTCATGCAACTGATCTCCATTTGCATGGGTGCTGTGAAGTTAGCCACCTCTATTTTTAGGAGCCCAAAGTTAGCTTTGGAGAAGTTTTTCATGATGGCTACCTTTGCGGGGGGGGGTGTAGATTTCCAAGGTGATTAGTTTGTGGTCGGATCTAATCAGGGAGGAGTTGACTATTGGTGTAGAGCAGCGGTTGACCATGTTAGTAATGACCAGGTCAAGGATGTTGCTACTTCTAGTGGGGGTAAGAACAAGCTGGTCTAGGGCATTGGAATTAATGAACTCCAGGAAACATTGGGCAAGTGTATTAATACATGAGTAGTTTTCCCAGTTAATGGAGGGGTAGTTGAAGTTGCATGGTATGAGAGTGTTAGGTGGGACCCTAATATTCTCCAGGGTGCTTAGGAACGTGGAGTGTGAATCTTGGGACATGGTTGGGGACCTATAGCAGGCTACAACCTGAATCGCAGTTTTACCCAATGTTAGCTGCACCTGAAGTATCTCAGATGCATTATGTTGGACTACTAGTCTGGAAATGTGCACATCCTTTATGAATATGGAAACACCACCGCCTTTGGAGCTTCGGTTCAAGTTCTGGGGCCAAAAGGTGTGGAATGAGGTATAGCCTGGTAGTGCAGGGGTGCTTTCTGCTGCTTTGAACCAGGTCTCTGTTATGGCACAAATGTTGATGTTTTCCATTTTAATGAGTGCTTTCAGCGAGTCCATTTTGAGCTTTAGACTTCTATCATTGAGCAGCATGATCCTCAGATTGCATTTGTTTGTAGCTGTTACGGTGGTAATTTGGACTTTGGAACACCACCTAAAAAGGCACTAAAGGGGAGGCAAGAGCCTTGGCCAGTATCCAGAAGCCCAGGGGTGACAGATGCAGGCCATCTCCGGCAAGGCATCGAAATCTGTCAATCATGTCATCCCAGGCAGACAGATACTGGATCCCCTTAGAATGGCACCAGAAACTTAGCCAATTGTTGAAATCAATCATTTTCTGCTTATACTGTGGTAGGATGCTGCTCAGGGCTAGGGTCATACCCGCCTGGGCTACATAATCCAAAATTTCCTCCATGTCTCTTTTCATGCAGTCCAGGGAGGTATGTCTCAGGTCATTCACACCCACATGTACAATGACAGAGTCATATTTGTACCTATTGTTGAGAAACCTGAGTGAATGTGTTATGTGGTAGATCCTGGCACCTGACAGGCAGCTGACTGTTACTTTCTCCTTATTCAACCTAGTGAGTGGGATATCAGTGTGCCTCACTATCGAGTCACCTATGACTAGTGTGCTTGGCATGCTGTTTTGCCTTAGGATCTTTGGTTGAGTGGCATGCTGTTTAGGAGAGTTACATGTCTCATGATTAGTGTTGTGTTGTGGTGGTGGAGTGTGTTTCTGCCTTGGAGGTCTCTGCTGTTTGGGTAGATTTTTATTGAGAGCCTCCATGAAGGTGGGAGTGTGGTTTGTGTTTTTATGTGAAGGCAGTGCTGGTGTGTGTTCTGGAGGGCTATGTGTTCCATGTGGTGTGGTGCAGCTATTCCGGTCTTGGCTGGAGAGTGCGTGGCTTCCAATTTGGATATATAAGTGCATCTCTTACAATTCTGAGTGTTGGGCGGTAAGAGGAGAGAGTTGTCAGTGTACATGAGGCAGACATTGCCTCAGGATGCTCAAGTTCACCAGGTTACTAGGAGAATGCACAGAGAACTGACCTTTACACAAGCCAGGAGGGGTAGACATTAATAATAAGTACTGGAGCTGTTTCCTTGTAGAACTTTTAGTGCTGGTAGTACTTTTGGTGCAACAATAATTGCTACAAGAAGTCTGGAAAAGTGCTAGACTAATAAACTAGTAAAAGTGCAGGAAAGGAGAGAACTAGTAGATCTAAGGAAAAATTGAAGAGCAAACTTTGTCACCACTCATAAACTTACAAAGAGTCCTGGATACAGCAAATTTTCATCTGGACCAGACTAGTTACAGGAAAGGTGAGAAGCAAGTGCAAACATGGGCCAGAAAGTTGAAAGAGATAGAAAAACTGCCCAAACGGTCAATAAACTACACTTTCTGGGCCAGAAACCACTCCTCTTGTGGTAGATAGGCTACCTAGTGCTTACCACTCCCACTGATAAGCTAGAAGGCTTCCCTCCAACACAAAAAGGCTTGGTGGGCTCAGAAGCATACATACAGTCCTGGATACAGCAAATCTGCATATGGACTAGACTAGTTACAGGAAAGGCAGGAAAAGTGCAAATGTGGGCTTTTAAACCAGAAAGTTGAAAGAGATGGACAAACTGCCCAAATGGCCAATACACTACAATTTCTGGGCCAGAAACCACTCCTCTTGTAGTAGATAGGTTGCCTAGTGTTTACCACTCCCACTGATGCTAGAAGGCTTCCCTCCAACACAGAATGTCTTGGGGGCAAGGAAGCTTACAAATATTCCTGGATACAGCAAGTAAACAAGCTTAAAATTTTGAATTTTTTTTTGTTTTTTGAATTTTCTTTTATTTTATTTAGTAAAGTGGAAAGGGAGAAAGGAGTAGCAGAAGATAATTCAAGGTTAAGAAACTAAGTGGGTTGGCCTTCTCAAATTTTCTCTCTGTATTAGGTAGAATGAGATAATGACACTACACTGGGAGGAGTGTCCCAGATCAAATTTACAGTAGGGGTGGGCAACTGCAAAGCCACCAAGTATAAGAACAGGATACTAATAGGGAAGGAGGTTGGGAAACTAAATCAGTTATATGATACACTCCTTGGCAAGAAATCAGAACAAACAAAAACAGATGTTTAACAAATGGAGAAAATTTCCAGTAAATACCTCACACACAGTGAAGATAGCTAGAAAAGATTTACAAACAGTGTGACAGTAAAAACCTTATTTATCAGGCCCTGTGAGGCAGACAATTTAATACAACCACGCAGATTCATTTATAGCAATAAAATACAGTAAAAAGTATGCAGAAGACAATAAAAATGCTATAAATATCTGTAATAAGCAATAACTAGTAAAAATAAGCAAAAAACAGGATACTTAATGTTATATCTCACAGATCAGAGTTTTGCTTTGTTCCCTTCATCCGATTAGCTCTGTGTGAAATAGCAGAAACACTCACAAGGTAGCTTCTTAAGTAACAAAAAGTTGAAACCTGAAATAACTTAAAAAGAAGCTTAAAAGAAGCAATGAGGTGCTTACTCCAAGCCATATTCCAGGTAATCCCAATCAGCCAATGAACATAAACACTTCACTCTCAATGAAATGCAAAATGGCTTTTGCTAAACTAAGATGGCCTGGAACATGTGCTCAGACAACGCCTCTGCAAACAAACAACTAGGCCCAGAACACAAGCCTAAATATGGATAATGCTACAACTATTACCTACACTACATAAGTAGAAAAATACTACAGAAATGTTTATCACAGCAGAAAAGCAGCAGTGAGCCTTTAAATGAAAGTTTTAAACAGATAAAGGAGCAAGGAGACTCTAGAGAATGCTTTTAACTGCAAACAAATTAGTTATATGATCCACTCCTTGGCAGGAAATCAGAACAAACAAACACAAACAGGTGTTTAACAAATGGAGAAAATTTCCCGTTAATACCTCACACACAGCGAAACTATCTAGAAAAGATTTACAAACAGTGTGACAGTAAAAACATATTTATCAGGCCCTGTGAGGCAGACAATTTTAATACAACTGAACAGATTAGTTTATAGCTATAAAATACAGTAAAAATATGCAGCAGACAATAAAAGTGCTATAAATATCTGTAATAAGCAATAGCTAGTAAAATAAGCAAAAACAGAATACTTAATATTATATATCGCAGATCAGAGTTTTGCTCAGTGCCCTTCCTTTGATTAGCTCTGTGTGATATGGCTCAAAAAGTGAGACACAGCTCACTTCAGAGCAGCCAGTAGTCTACTAAGAATAAGGAAAATTGTGACAATCTATCTGGATAATTAAAGTATTTAATACCTTTTATTTTCTTGGTTAAATGTCCGGACTTTTCCATTTGAGTACTTAACTTTAAACATACAAAAGGGGGGAATGTATTCTAGGGTGGGTCTGATAAGGGAAGAGTACAGTAATCTGATGACTTTGTTGGATCTTGAAGATATTCCCTTGCAAATTAATTGAGCCACATAGATTTCCTGACTATAATAGAAATATTATAATTGAATGAATGACAGAGTTGTCCACAGGTCTCGTACGAACCATATCTGTTAGAAGTGGACTACTACTTATAATATATGAGGTAGAACAGTATCTTTGCTGAACTATATTATGCTACACTTGTTTGCATTCAGTTCAACATATGGACTAAAGTTTGTGCCTACCCAGAAGGTAGACCTAAAAAAACTCTCATGAACCTTAAACTTTTTACACAAAAACTGAATTTGACTTTACTTACAGATAAGTGTTTATAATAATGACCCATTTAAAATTTCAAGTTTATATAATCCACCTTTAAATCCCAACCTACATGTACTTGAACAATTGTGTGAGTTGGACATGAGAAATCTAGCCCTTAATAAAAACGATAGGACTAGAAATAATAATTTGAGCAAGAAGGGAGGTGACTTATTAATGTCCTTAAAACTCCTCAACATCAGAATTATGAAATCAGACAAGGGGGGTGGTTTAGTATTTATGGACAAGGAAGATTATAAAGATAGAATGTTAAGTCTTTTCTTAACTGATAATTACGAATCAGCATCGAGAAATGAAATATTTGGGGCATATAAGAGAATGAAGTCATATATAAATGACCTCTTAATTGAGGGACAGATAGATCAAAAAATTTGTAACTAGCTCAATATGCCCACTCCATTCATCCCAGTGATATTTGGGATACCAAAGATCCATAAAGATTTAACCCCCATCTCCTTCGTCCTATAGTTGATGGAAAAAATTCAATAACATATGCTTGGTCTAAATTTGTGGATGAGACCTTAAAGCAATTTTTGGTGGATGAGAAACAGATTTGTAAAGACTCATGGGCTTTTTTGGGGCACAGGAATATACTACAGTTTAAACCTGAGTACAATTTTGTTATCATTGATGTAAAAGATTTGTATATTGTAATTCCACATGATGTAGGATCCAGTATGTAACTGATTTCCTAACATTTAAGGGGGCACCTCAAGAACTCTATACAGTGTTGGAATATTTTTTGGATATTATTTTAAGCTAAAGTTACATCATGTTTGAAGACCACTATTTTTTGTAATATCTCTAATAAGCAATAACTAGTAAAAAAATAAGCAGAAAACAGGATACTTAATGTTATATATCACAGATCAGAGTTTTGCTCAGTACCCTTCCTCCTATTAGATCTGTGTGAAATGGCAGAAACACTCACAAGGTAACTTCTTAAGTAACAGAAAGTTGAAACCTGAAAGAACTTTTAAAAAAAGCTCGAAAGAACCAATGAGGTGCTTACTCCAAGCCATAGTCCAGGTAACCCCAATCAGCCAATGCCCATAAACACTGTACTCTCACTGAAATGCAAAATGGCTTTTTCTAAACTAAGATGGCCTTGAATATGTGCTCAGACACACAGCCTCTGCAAACAAACTTGGCCCAGAACACAAGCCTGAATATGGATAATTCTACAGCTATTACCTACACTACTTAAGTAGAAAAACACTACAGAAATGTTTATCACAGCAGACAAGCAGCAGTGCATCTTTAAATGAAAGTTTTAAACAGATAAAGGAGCAAGGAGACTCTAGAGAATGCTTTAACTGCAAACAAATCAGTTATATGATACACTCCTTGGCAGGAAATCAGAAAAAGCAAATGCAAACAGATGTTTAACAAATTAAGAAAATTTCCAGTTAATACCTCACACACAGTGAAACTAGCTAGAAAAGATTTACAAACAGTTTGACAGAAAAAAACTTATTTATCAGGCAGTGTGAGGCAGACAATTTTAATACAACTGTGCAGATTAGTTTATAGCTATAAAATACAGTAAACAGTATGCAGCAGACAATAAAAGTGTATAAATATCTGCAATAAGCAATAACTAGTAAAAATGAGCAAAAAACTGGATACTTAATGTTATATATCACAGAACAGAGTTTTGCAGAGTACTCTTCCTCCGATTAGCTCTGTGTGAAATGGCAGAAATACTCACAAGGTAACTTCTTAAGTAACAGAAAGTTGAAACCTGAAAGAACTTTTTAAAAAAGCTCGAACGAGCCAATGAGGTGCTTACTCCAAGCCGTAGTCCAGGTAACCCCAATCAGACAATGACCATAAACACTTCACTCTCACTGAAATGCAAAATGGCTTTTGCTAAACTAAGATGGTCCGGAACATGTGCTCAGACACACAGACTCTGCAAACAAACAACTAGGCCCAGAACACAAGCCTGAATACGGATAATGCTACAGTTATTACCTACACTACTTAGGTAGAAAAACACTACATAAATGTTTATCACAGCAGAAAAGCAGCAGTGAGCCTTTAAGTGAAAGTTTTAAACAGATAAAAGAGCAAGGAGACTCTAGAGAATGCTTTTAACTGCAAACAAAACAGTTATATGATATACTCCTTGGCAGGAAATCAGAACAAACAAACACAAACTGATGTTTAACAAATAGAGAAAATTTCCAGTTAATACCTCACACACAGTGAAACTAGCTAGAAAAGATTTACAAAGAATGTGACAGTAAAAACCTTATCAGGCCATGTGAGGCAGACAATTTTAATACAACCATGCATATAAGTTTATAGCTATAAAATACAGTAAAAGGTATGCAGCAGACAATAAAAGTGTTATAAATATCTGTAATAAGCAATAACTATTAAAAATACGCAAAGACAGGATACTTAATGTTATATATCACTGATCAGAGTTTTGCTCAGTGCCCTTCCTTTGATTAGCTCTGTGTGAAATAGCTCAAAAAGTGAGACAAAGGTCACTGCAGAACAGCCAGATGTCTACTAAGAATAAGGAAAGTTGTGATAATCTATCTGGATAATTAAAGTATTTAATACCCTTTATTTTCTTGGTTAAATATTGGGGTTTTTCCATTTGAGTACTTAGCTTTAAATATACAAAAGGGGGGAATGTATTCTATGGTGGGTCTGATAAGGGAAGAGTACAGTAATCTGATAACTTTGTTGGATCTTGAAGATATTCCCTTGCAAATTAATTGAGCCATATAGATTTCCTGACTATAGTAGAAATATTATAACTGACTGAATGACAGAGTTGTCCGCAGGTCTCGTATGAACCATATCTGTTAGAAGTGAACTACTACTTATAATATATGAGGTAGAGCAGCATCTTTGCTGAACTATATTATGCTAAACTTTTTTGAATTCATTTCAATACACGGACTAAAGTTTGTGCCTACCCAGAAGGTAGACCTAGAAAAACTCTCATGGACCTTACATTTTTTACACAAAAACTGAATTTGACTTTACATACAAATAAGAGTGTTCATAATAATGACCTACTTAAAATTTTAAGTTCGTATAATCCACCTTTAAATCCCAACCTACATGTACTTGAACAACTGTGTGAGTTGGACATGAGAAAGCTTGCCCTTAATAAAAACAATAGGATTAGAAATAATAATTTGAGCATTAAGAAAGGTGACGTATTAATGTCCTTAAAATTCCTCAATATTAGAATTATGAAATCAGACAAGGGGGGGCGATTTAGTATTTATGGACAAGGAAGATTATAAAGATAGAATGTTAAGCCTTTTCTTAACTGATAATTACAAATCAGTCGTATATAAATGACCTCTTTATTGAGGGTCAGATAGATCAAAAAATGAGGAACTATCTCAATATGCCCTCTCCATTGATCCCAGTCATTTTTGGGATGCCAAAAATCCATAAAGATTTAACCCCCTCTCACTCCTTCGTCCTATAGTTGATGGAAGAAATTCAATAACATATGCTTGCACTAAATTTGTGGATTAGAACTTAAAGAAATTTTTGGTGGATGAGAAACAGATTTGTAAATATTCATGGGCTTTTTTGGAGAACAGAAATATGCTACAGTTTAAACCTGAGTACAGTTTTGTTACCATTGGTGTAAAAGATCTATATATTGTAATTCCACATGACGTAGAGATCCAGTATGTAACTGATTTCCTAACATTTAAGGGGGGCACCTCAAGAACTGACTAAATTGTTGGCATATTTGTTGGATATAATATTAAGCTATAATTACGTCATGTTTGAAGACCACTATTTTTTACAAAAAAGTGATACCCCCTGTTGTGGAAGTTTTGCCAGCATGGTAATGTCTTTTTGGGACTACGAACACCTTTTTAAGAATGTTGGTTGGATTGAACAAATTCACTTTTACACACATTACCTTGATGATATTTTGATTATTTTTAAAGGTAACATGGAAAAGGTGTACACATTTGTTGAATACATCAATCAAACTACACATTTTCTAGAATTTACACACCACTTCCACACAGAACACATACACTTTTAAGATGTAATTTTTGTCAAAAGACAGACTCAATAATAGATATGTTGCAAAAATGTACAGAAAGGAAACACTGTAATTCCTTTCTGCACTTTTTAAGTGCTCACCCTTTTAAACAAAAGAGGTCTGTTGTAAAAGGGCAATTAGTGAGAGTAGCCAAGATGACCTCTTTAGAAACAAAATTTTTAATAGAATGTGAAAATTTGGAAAGTATATTTTTAAAAAGAGGTTATCCTAAAAGTATGTTAAATAGTTTAATCAGGGAAGTCCAAACTAAATGAACTCGCAAACATTTTAGTCCCATACTTAATTGTTGTAAGGTCTTAAACCCTATTGAGGTATTGGAAGATAGTAAGATAGGAACAACATATAGTTTAAGTTTTATTTCTACTTTTAATGATGATTCAGGTATGGCAAAAAACATACTGACTAAAAACTGAAGTTTACTAATGAATGATTTGACTATTAGAACAAAAATTCCTGAATGTTCGGTTTGTGTCTATAGACGGGGTAGTAACATCAAACAGATTTTGGAAAGATCTCATCTACCTATCACTAAGACACCAGGGACTTTTAAATGTGAAGCGTGTTCATACTGTAAAAACATAAATACAGGTAGGACCTTCCATGTGAGAAACACTACTTATAATATTTGTGGGAGGTTTAATTATAATTCCAAAAGTGTGGTGTATCTAGCTTCCTATCAATTGTGTAACAGTTTTTACATTAGAAAAACTGAACGCAAATTAAGGGAACATATTTATGAACATTTATACTGTATTAATAAGGAAATTTTACACAATGCATTAGGTGAACACACTTCTGTTTATCCAAGCCACACTTTTAAGTTTATGGTTATAGATCAAGCCACTACTGGCAAAAGGGCTGGGCCATGGACACTGACGTTAGAAGAGAAGGAATTACTTTGGCAGTTGAGACTTCATGGGCATAACTACCCTGGTTTGAATGAATATTGTTCAGTTCAATGTTTACTGAAATTGCAAGCTCTAAAAAGATAAAAAGATAACCATGTCTATTTTTTTATTTTTGTACATTTATGTTTAGTTGCTTTTATATGTTTTCATGTTTATTTTAGCAGTTTCATGTAGTCATTCACAAATATGAGTGTATTTATATTATATTTTAACCTATCGATGTTTTTTATGTCATATGACTGTTGGAGGGTATTCATATACTGTCTTGGATGAAAGCGCTAACAATAAAGTTTTGGAGTATTAAGTTGTTCCTTCGCCTTTCTTTTTATAACACTTTGAGTTAGTTATGTGGCCCTCCAGTGAGTCTTTATTTTTGGGTGGAAGTTTAGGGCCGTACTACAAATGTTTGAAGGGCCACTGGTTTGGGGAAAAAAATAGGAGATCAGGTAAGAGCTTGTCTTTTATAGCTCAAAAAGTGAGACACAGGTTACCTCAGAGCAGCCAGTAGTCTAATAAGAATAAGGAAAGATGTGATAATCTATTTGGATAATTAAAGTATTTAATACCTTTTATTTTCTTGGTTAAATATCAGGGCTTTTCCATTTGAGTACTTAGCTTTAAACATACCAAAATGGGGGAATGTATTCTATGGTGGGTCTGATAAGGAAAGAGTACAATAACCTGATGACTTTGTTGGATCTTGAAAATATTCCCTTGGAAATTAATTGAGCCAGATTGATTTCCTACCTATAGTAGAAATATTATAATTGATTGAATGACAGAGTTGTCCGCGTTTCTCATACGAACCATATCTGTTAGAAGTGGACTACTACTTATAATATATGAGGTGGGAACAGCAGCTTTGTTCAACTATATTATGATTCACGTTTTTGCATTTAATTCAATTTAATTTATTGTGTTAATTGTTTTACTGTTAAGTCTATTTAATGGGTGTGATTTACTTTGTACGCACTCCTGGAAGGCATTTGCCGAGGTGCTAGAGATTAATAAACTTCTTTGCTGTAGCTGTTTTTGTGGTTTCTGCTACTTCTATTTTGTAGTTTGTGGTTTGTCTTTTTTGCATTCAGCTTGAGACCATTTTCAATACAACAAGAATGTGCATGTTCCAGCCCTTGCTGGAAAAGTTTATTATCAGTGGCTGAGGAGATAACAGTGCCCAGCTTGCAGTCATCAGCAAACTTGCTCAACTACATTTCTGAGATAAATTTGCTTGAGTATCTACAAAAGAAATACTGCACAGGAGGGCTTAGTACTGGTCAATGTAGTACTTGACTAGTTACAGTTTTATGCACAGAGTAGGTATCATCAACTTTCACATCTTGGGATCTGCTGGATAGCCAATTTTCAATCCAGTAGAGAGCATATGGTCTACATGAATCTTGTGTAATTTTTCAATAGTACCTGCATCAGAGGTAGTGTTGAAAGCTTTGGCCACACCAAGATAAGCAGAAAGAACAGACTGACCACTGCCTGCAGCCTCTGTAACTTTTTCAAATATGTTTACCAGGTTCAGGAGACAGAAAATGCCCTTCACAAAACCAGACTAAGTGAGATCTTAGATCATAACTGAGTTCTGCTTTGATACATTCCACTGCTTTGCATGCAAGACTGGTGACAATGATGGACCAATAATTACCTGGGTCTGTAGATGGATCACCATTGTGTAGGGGAGCCATAGTGACTGCTCTCCAGGCTCCAAGCATCAGACACAAATTCTGTGGACATACTGAGACTAAAGAGTGTAAGCAGAGGGTTAGATAGTGCATATTTAGCTCTGATGAGAATGCAACCTGATAGTTATCTGATCCCATATAAATATTATTTGTAGCCTTTGACAGGGATTCTAAGACTTGGTCTATGTTGATTTCAGAGGAAGCCATGCCACTGGAGGACTGATAATTCATTAACTGAATAGATAATTATCAGTGTACAATAAAAGTCCAGAGTTGATCAAGATTATGAAGCATAGGCTGTATTTCACCATAATATCCATGTTTAGGAATTGCAAGTCCTAAAAAGGCACCAGGATTACAACATTCAGTTAATGTAATGTGCTTGTCTAGCTGCACCAGGAAAAAAAAAATATATATATATATATAGTTACTTGTCTATCTCTAGTCTAAAGGCACAGATTCTATGTGCATGTGTGTGTGTGTGTGTGTGTGTGTGTGTGTGTTTGTGTGTGTGTGTGTGTGTGTGTGTGTGTGTGTGTGTGTGTGTGTGTGTGTGTGTGTGTGTGTGTGTGTGTGTGTGTGTGTGGTGAGAGGTGTGTGTGTTAAGGACAACCTGAATAATGAAGAAAGCTGTAACACATATCTGAACATTATGCTAACAGAACTCTCTAAGTAGGACTCTGAATGGAATAAAATCAAAAACATTCAAACCCATTAAAGCATGACTGAAAAGAAATCATTTTTTTAAATGAGACACAACTTTATTAAATTATCATTTAATGACATGGCAATCACACATTTATATAAATGAAAACAAACCATATTGACAACATTTTAGTTGAAACATTATACATCACTTATGATCTATCCAGTCATTATCAGTCAAACATTACATAGTGCATTTAAGTCCTGCTTTCTTTTAAACATCATTCCTCCCCTGTATGTATCATTCCCACAATTCCCATTTTTTTCTATGTAATTTGCTCCTACCTTTTTCTATAGGTCCCAGTTCCAACTGTTTTATCTCTGTTACGATACTCACTGCTTCTAGTAAAGCTGGCTTATACTTTGCTTTCAAGACTGAAAATGTCTGGCAAGCTCAAAGTTGTCAATCTGTCTGGGCAAGTTACTGTTTTTTCATCCTAGAAACAACACCCAGCTCAACACATATAGCCACATCTCATGGGGCCTGTACTTCTTTCTAAAGCCATTAGGCAAGCCACCACAGAATGCAAGATTCTAGTAATTGGAGACTCCATTGTGAGACACACTGATGCCCTCTCAGCTGGCTGAGTAAGGAGAAAGTCGTGGTCAGTTGCTTATCAGAGGTCAGGATCCACCACATTATGCACACACAGGTCATTGAAATACAAGTACCAGCATGACTCATTTGTACTCCATTTGGGTGTAAATGAACTGACACATACCTCCCTAGACTATATGAGGACAGACATCATGGAGCTCTCGGAATATGTGTCCCAGACTGGTATGAGCCTAGCATTGAGCAGCATGTTAATTTCTCCAAGGATAATGCCACTGTATGAACAAAAGATGATTGACTTTAATAATTGGCTAGGTTTCTGGTGTCATTCTAAGGGGGTGCAATATTTGTTAGCATGGTAGTAGAT
Organism: Protopterus annectens; assembly: GCF_019279795.1. Classification (NCBI taxonomy): domain Eukaryota; kingdom Metazoa; phylum Chordata; order Ceratodontiformes; family Protopteridae; genus Protopterus; species Protopterus annectens. The sequence goes on from NC_056728.1 coordinate 15,443,719, forward strand.
GGTCAACAGACCACACTGCTTTGTGAGGGATGGTCTGCACCTCTCCCTTCTAGGCTTTCAAATATTCACTAAAACATTGTCCAGCCCCCACAGTGCCTTTTTAAGCAATACTAAACTGAAAATACTTCCAAAATAGCAAATCAAAAGCAAGAAAATCTAAAGGTATTACTGCCCAGTGCTAGGAGTCTAAACAAAAAACTCCACCCCCTAGATGCTCTTTTCACCCTAGAGAATGCTGATGTCTGTTTGCTCACTGAGACATGGTTTAAAGCCTTGGACAACACTCCAACAATGCAAGCTTATAATGCCTTCCACACATTTAGACCAGCTTTTACACAGACAGGGAGAGGTGTCTTGATTTACATCAAAAATAAATATACCTCAAGGCTGGTCAAACAGGACAAAGCACTTGAGCTGCTCCATGTTCAAATAACCACTGGCAAAATCTAATACCACTTCCTTGCAAGCTATAGGTCTCACTCTATGTGCCAGAAAACCCATACCATGTATTTAAATTGATTGGAAACACTCACCATCCAACTCAATACCATATTCATGGGCGATTTTAATTATCCCACTATTAACTGAGAATCAGATACAACACCAAATGTATAGGCACAGAGATTCTGGATTTTGTAAAGACAAACTCCATGGACCAGACTGTCAATACACTAAGTGGTGTAACCATACTGGGTTTGGTCCTCACTAATATGGGAGGGTGCTGCACACACCCTAGAGTAATGTCTTCTCTGGTAAGGTCAGATGACAAAATGGTCTCCTTTTAAGTAAAAATAAAACCTAGAACCTCAGCTAACCATGGAATATTCAGTAACTACTCGAAGGCTACATTCCTACTAACTGATAACCTCACAAAAATTCAAGCCCCCACAAACCCTGGAAACACTGCTGACTATGCAGAGCTGTTCACAGAAACCCTGTACAAGCATGTTAATAGCTGGATAGAGGCAGCTGTACCCACCAGGAGGAAGCACAGAGCTAACTCAAAAAACAAGCCACCCTGGTGGAATCACAAAATCAATAGGCTGTATAACAGAAGGAAGAAAATCATGGGAAAAGTATGTGATCTAGGTCCAAAATAGTCATTGTTCCACTGTATTCAGCAATCATCAGACCTATCATTGAGTACAATGCCCCCTTTAGTATGTACCTAACCCAGCATATCCATTAACTGGAATGTCCAAGGAGGTTCCTCACTAAAAGAATATAGGGCATAAGTAACATATCCTGTGCAGACCACCTCAATGCCCTATGCCTGTATTCTGTCTCCTACAGAGATCTATGTGTGGCATACAAGACATTGTCAGACACCAGTCTGATGGACCTCCTGCATATCTGCAAAACAGACATCACCAGAATTATCTGTTCTAAAGACTTAAACCTTGCCTGTGATATAAATAGTACCTACTGGAGAGAGAGGTATGTATCCCAGAGACTATCCCTTCTCTGGAACAGGCTCCCATGTGATGTAGAGTTCGCCCCTATCCCATTTCAAGTGTTGCTTGGTTAATTGGATGAGAAACAGGAAGTTCATCCCTAGTTTGGCAACTATGTCTCTAATGGACACAGACAGTCTGTAAATGGTTCATATCCAGGGCTCCTGCTTGTAAATGTTTCATCTCCCAAGCCTCTGCTTACACTTACCAAGAATATCAGAACTTGTCAGATATTTGGGATGCATGGCTAGGCCTAAAAAGGCCCTTGTGGTTATTAGTCTAGTAAACACCTATGAACCTAAGGAAATCCAGTAACAGAATTAAAAAAAAATAGCAACATTCTTTTGCTCTACAGAAAACAGACGTGTTAAATTTAAAGAACAGAGAACAACAGTCACCTTATAAACAAAATTTTCAGACTGCAAAAAAGAGAATCAGGAGGAAATTTCAAAAGATTCAAAGGCCTTCCAACAGCCTTTTTCACGAAAATGATGGTAGCAGATGGCATGCTGGTATATTAAAACCCAAGGAAAAATATGGCTCAAGACTGAATCTCCAAGCATACTTGACTGAAAAAAAAAACACAAAAAAGAAATGAAAGAATGTTAATAACAAACACATAGGTATTCAGTGGCTATGCTCCTCATGTTCATTAATTTTTCCTTTTCATCCTTTTACTTCTGATAAATCGAGTAGGTATGTATTTAGGTGAGGGTCAGAAATGAGACAAATCATGCAGACATACCATAACAATAGAGAAGATACAGGCAGTGGATAAGCAATGAGAAGCTTAGCAGCCCAAAGTGTCACTTTTGTAGTCTCCTAACAGCAGACGGAGAATAGGAAAGGAAGGCAAGCATTAATAGAAAAGTAACGTTCTGATGATTTTCACTAGTTTAAGGTAAAATTCACGAAGTGCAGAGCATAAATGTATGTGGAATCAAGTGTTTGACCATTTAAAATCAAAAAATATGCCAGTGGTAAACTGATACATGTTAATGGCATTTATAGCCCACAGTACGTAGTGATATCCATAATGAATTTTCTCAGGAACTATGTGCCTAGGAACCAAGGATGTGGTATAGATAAATAAAATACAACAAATGAGAAGTAAAGGAAGGGAGAAGTAATATTCTGAATGAGGTGAAAAACACAGACCTGGGGAAATTAAAAAAAAAATGTGATGAACAATTGAGGAGAAAAGAAAGTAAGATGGAATGCTGATAAAGCAAAAGGCTGAGATCCTGCACCATGATGACAATGCAAGGTACAAGTCAGTTCTCCTCTCCAGCAACAAAAGCAGAAACTATGATAAAAGTTGTTTTTTATCAGAAGGAAAACAGATGGTAAAACTAAGATAATACTAAGATGGAACCAATATTGTCATAAAATCTCATCTGATCATTTTTGCCAGTATTTGTGTGAGAATGCAGTACAGTGGGGACTGGGAAATTTTCCCTTTCCCTGCGGTTGTGCACTGTTGGAGTTGGTATATATAATTAACAGGAAGTGTGGGGATCAATGTTTTCCCATTCAATGTATTTGTACTTCGATATTTTGAAGTACAACCGGCAATATATGGATTAGCATACTTCATCCCTGATCTTTCACCATTAAATGGCTCTATTAGGAAAACAGCAAAAAAGTTTATTTGGACAAGAAAGAAGAAATAATAGATATTGTGCGGGGGATTATTTAGTGTTACTGTGACATGCCACCTCCGGCCCAGTAATCAAGGATCCTGAATCCTCACTACTAGCACCAGTGGGGGATGTACATTGGGATGATGACAGATATACACACACAGTATTTACAGATGCAGCTCTCTGCATCAAGTGTAATTTCCCTTAAGAGCACACAGAGACCACAATCAGCCAGGGGCTGGTTTCTCCCTCTTTCTCCAGATCCCCAATAAGACTCCCCACTTACACAGATATAGAGCTGAGATCTCTGCTGAGTGACCAAGCCAAGACCTCCAGCAACCTCTCTGTCCAAACAGTGCTTTGTGTCCCTGTCCAAGTAGCTGACACACACACAGTCTTTGAGGTTTGAGCTATACACGTATACACACACACCTGGGAAAGGTTGGCACAGGTTTATTAGCTCAGCCCCCTTCTGCCCAGACTATAAGATAGTTTCCCCTGCCACCAGTCACTCCTTATCAACTACTTTAAGGCCCTTAACAAAGGGTGTCCGATGTTACTGTGTAATGTTACAAATACAAATGGCGGCCTACACAGTGTCACCAAATAAATATGCAAGTATTCTCATTAGACCCATTATATAATACATTATAGAATACAACGCCCCGTTTGGTATGTACCTCTCAAGACATCTGCAACAACTGGAAAGGCTGCAGAAATACCTCACTAAAAGAATCACAGGCCTAAAGCAGATGCCCTACGCTGACCGCCTTAAAAAACTCCATAGGTTCATAGGTTCATAGGTTCATACTAGGCTATCTGCCCGAGGGCATTTACAAGCCTAGCCCATAATTTTGTGGCTTACGCCACCCCTTTAGTATGGGGAACTATACCCATTATTTTGCTGTGCCTCTGTTGAGCAGTGACACTGAGCTATACTCTGTCACATATCGTCTACTCAGAGGCGATCTCTGCTTAACATACAAGACCATGTCAAACCCAGAGCTGTTGGACATGCTACACTTAAAGAAATCCCAATCCCTCAGAGCCACATGCTCCAGGGATCTAAACCTTGTCATCACAATAAACAAAACATGCTGGAGAGATAGGTTCCTGACCCAGAGACTCCCCAGACTCTGGAATAGATTGCCCATACATGTCAAGCAGAGTGCCTCTTTGGCCCTCTTCAAAAGGAACCTTGACGATTGGATGGGAGAAAGGAAATTCACCTCGGGGATTACATCAGTCACCCTGCTAGACAGGGGTCCAGGGAAATAAATAGTGTGAGAAGAAATAGCCAGGGAAATGCTATGGCTAGGCTTGTATAGGCCCTAGGGCTGATAGCCTAGTACCAACCTATGAACCTATGAACCTATGACAATTCTAACTGAAACCTATAACTAATGTACAAAATACTTATCTATCATAGACTTTCATCTTTAAAAACTACTAATGGAAATAATTTCATTTAACCCAGAAGGTGAACTGGCATTCAAATAGATTTGCCACAATGTCTCTTTACTTTCAAGTATTAATTTCCTCGGTCCACCTTGTGGGTCACCTGTTATCCGGTACAGAACTAGGACCTTAAAACTGTGTAGAGGGAATTTATTTACATGCCTATATAGGGCATTAGTGACCCTGTGGTGTGATATGTCATAAAAATGTTCATAAATTCTTTGGGATAGGCTTCTTTGAGTTTTTCCAACATAAAATGCTGGACATTGTTCACAGAACACAAGATAAACTACCCTCTGGGAATAACAACTTTTATGTAAAAATTGGAATTTCATCAGAGAAGCTAGGCACTAGCCCAAATATTGTATATAGAAGGGGTTTAAATATTAAAAACATTTTTGAGAAAAGTTGACGGGATAACATAATTGGGAAAATGGTTCCCTGTGGTATGTGTAACCAATGCAGTAATGTATATCAAGGGTCTAATATACAGATAGGTAATAAAAATATTACTACTAGGAAAAGTAATAGTTGTTATTCCCACAAGGTAGTTTATCTTGCATTCTGTGAACAATGTCCAGCATTTTATGGTGGAAAAACTCAAAGAAGCCTATTCCAAAGAATTTATGGACATTTTTATGACATATCACACCACAGGGACACTAGTGCCCTATATAGACATGTAAATAAATTCCCTGTACACAGTTTTAAGTTCTTAGTTCCTAGTTTGGTACCGGATAACAGGTGACTCACAAGGTGGATCATGGAAATTAATACTTGAAAGTAAAGAGACATGGTGACAAATTTATTTAATGCCAGTTCACCTCCTGGGTTAAATTAAATGATTTCCATTGGTAGTTTTTTAAAGATGAAAGTCTATGATAGATAAGTATTTTTACATTAGTTATAGGTTTTAGTCAGGAAAAAAAAAAAAAAAAATATATATATATATATATATATAAATAACACTTCTATCAGTTAAATACACGTTTATATGTTTTTACGGCTTCATTTGATTGTGAATTTACATCACATTAATACAACATTGGAGAGTTTTTATTGGCTGTGGAATTCTTGTGATGCAAGTTATTTAGTATATGAGCATTGGTTTTATATGTCTATGTCTGAAAAAGTTTGGCAATTATACCAAACCAAAGTGCTTACGAATAAATTTGCTTTGGTTCTGTATTTTCCATCTGTTTTTTCTGCTGCTAGCCTTTTTGTAGATTTTGTAATTACTACACCCTAATTAACTTACTTACAGAGCAAGCAAGGCAGACATGTGGTGAATGGATCTAGTCAGATCAAAGACAAATACAGAATGCTATCTCTCTCAGAGGGTTCTTAAATTAATATCTCAAATACTACTGATATGATAGCTTGAAGAATGACATAATTTCTTGTCATCTGACTTTATCCCAGGTGAAAAACAACCATTGATGCAGTTGGTAACATCATCTACCTTTGAAAATACATACACAGGAGCTACCCCTCAGATCTAGGCAGATCCTGGAAGTCATATCACATTAATATCTCAAATACTACTGATATGATAGCTTGTAGAATTACATCATTTCTTGTCATCTGACTCTATCCCAGGTGAAAAACAACCATTGATGCAGCTGGTAACATTTAGCATGTACCTTTGAAAATACATACACTGGAGCTACCCCTCAGATCTAGGCAGATCCTGGAAGTCATAAAACAATTACCTTCCTACACATTTCAAAACTAGTAATTTTTTCACAATAGAAAAAGCTCCCTAGTATAGACATTGTGACTGTTACTGCACTGAAACTGAAAGATAACATCCTTTTATGGTCCAGCCATAAAGTAATTTAATTTCAAATATTTTTCTGCAGCTTTGCAAGTTAACCTCCTGTGTTCCATTTTCCCCTGTTAAAATATATACATTTAAACAGTTACAATAGTGTATATACATTTCTTTTCTTTTCCAGTAGGGTACACTGTGGATACATCTTTAAGCACAGTACTTTACAAACCCTTTTCAACACACATGCCTGTACAAACCTAGTTTGATATACACATAACATACAGTACTGATAAGGTTGTAACATAACTATCTTACAAAAAGCATGTTGACATTCACAAATGACACATAACCATTTACAAAATTCCAGACAGCTGTGCTGGCAGTATCTCTCTTTGTCACACTTTTATATAAATCATGTTGATATTCACAAATGACATATAATTATTTACAAAATCCTGGATAGCTGGGCTGGCAATATCTCCTTTTGTGACATTACTTCCCCCCTTGAAGACTCATGCTAGTTTTTCTAGTGACCCTTGAGAAATGCTGCTTGAGAGGGTTGAACCTACTGGGGAATACATTACCCCATTTGCTGTCTTGAGATTCTAGCTGCCTTGGCATTGCTAACCCAGTACAGTGCTGCACTGTCCTATAATATGCCTGCAATCCCAGGCTCCACCATAGTAATTTGGGATTTTTCTAACTGTCTCACTGTAGCCATAGATCCCCCTTAGACTCCTCCTGCCTTGTACTGAAAATACTTAGCACCAGGGCCTCCCTATCATGGCAAGGTTTCATCATGTTAACATGGTACAACTTGTGCCCCTGTCCCCTGCCTAACAATTCTACCATGCAGTTAAAATCACTGACCTTCCTTACCACTTTGAAGGATCTCTCCGAAGCTGCCTATAGCTTGTTGTGTCTGACAGGAATGAGAACCATAACTTGTTGCCCCACAGCATACTCTCCAGATCGAACATTCCTGTCATACCAGACCTGTTTCTACTGTTGGGGTTCTGCCAGGTTCTCTTGGGCCAAGCCCATGAGTTCCCTGAGCCTTGTCCTGAGGTTTGGGACATATGCCACAACAGACTCCTTGTGGGATTCACACTCACCCTCCCACTCATCACGAATCATATCTAGAGATCCTCTTACCCTATGCCCATACAGTAACTCAAAGGGTGAAAGCCTGTGGATTCCTGGGGGACCTTCCTGTAAGCAAACAACAGAAGGAGCAAATATTTGACCCACTCCCTCTTAAACTGGTCTGTAAATGCCCGTAGCATGGTCTTGAGTGTAGAGTTTAACCCCTCTGGGGATGGTAGGGGTGGTCTTTAGGTGCTTCACCCCACAGTGCTTCCACAGATAAGCCAGTAGGTTTGACATAAAACTGGCAACTCTGTCAGTCAATATTTCATTTAGTTTTTATTGCAGTTCTCTTTGGCATCTATGGTAGTCCTTTTGGGAAACCTACCCTGCTGAAAACCTCTAACAAAGCATTTGCCACCTTTTCTGCCTCAATGGAGGAAAGAGACACTGCCTCAGGGTATCCGGTAGCATAATCTACTACAATAAGGATATACTTCTTCCCTGTGGAATATGGGGTACTCAGAAGCCCCACAATATCCATAGCTACCCCCTGAAATGGCTCCTTAATCACAGGCAAAGGCATCAAAAGAGCCTTCACCTTGTCTCCTGCCTTGCCTACCTTTTGGCACTGCTCACAGTTCCTGCAGTACCCTCTGGAAATCCCAGGCCAATAGATGTCCTGCTTAATATGTCTATTTGTATGTTCTATGCCCATATGACCTGCAAAGGGAATGTCATGGGCTATGGCTAGAAGTGCCAGATGGTAGGCTCTGGGCGCTACCAGCTGCTGTATTCTCTCACCCTCTAGCAATCCCTCAGGAGTCCACTTTCTATACAGTAGCCCTTTGTCCCAGTATATAGATTTGCTCATCCCTGGAGAATCAGATGCCTCATTAGCTACCTCCCTCAAGTCCTGTAATGTAGAGTCTGAGAGCTGAGGCCATCTCAACTCTCTCTTTGTAGCTCTTCCCAGATCCCCTTCCACATGAAGTCTGGTATTCTCTGAAAGTGGTGCCTCACTGTCAGCCTGGGTAATACTACTCACCTCTGCCCTTGCAGTCACTCTGTCCAAAGGAACATCAGTACTCACAAGCAGCTGTGTCTCACCTTCAGTCTAACTGCTACAGGGTAGCTCTATCTCTGAAGTAACCACCACAATAATCCTGGCTTCAAGTGTGCAGTCTGTCTGGGTCCCTCCCCAGGCTACTAAGACCCACATGGTTGTCTCCAAGCCTGACTGCATGTTACTACATGCTGACAAGTTACTGCATCATAAAAAACATTCCCTATCAGGACATCTGTAGGGATATCTTCAAACACACCTACTTGCTTGCTTCCTTTTCCACTCTCCCAGTCAAGGTGAACCCTAGCCAAAGGTATTTGGAATGGGGTCCCTCCTAAAGCTCTGACTGGAGTAGATTGCCCAAGCAAGTAGTGCTCCTCTTTAACCATTGCAGGCTTCATAATGGTTAGACCAGAGGCTGTGTCTCTCTTAGCAGTAGCCTGTTTCCCATCTACTAAGATAGAATATAACCTATTGTGGTAACTTGCTACCCTTGTTGGCTCCAAACAACTTACAGCTGGCATTCTGTCATTCCCATTTACTAGGTCTCCCACCTTTTGTTCCCCACCTTGCCTCTGTGGACATCTATATGCTACATGGCCCCACTGGTTGCATTTAAAACATTTATTCCTTAGTCCTGGCTGTGTACCTAAACTAGTGGCTTCCCCTGCTACTGGTGGACTCTGTTGGGGTGGTTTAGGCTGCCCATCATGGCTTCCTTTAGACCCATGAGCAGCACTGTGTATCCATTTCCCATGCAGTGATGCCCTCCTTGCTAGGTATAGGTCTCACTTTCATCTGCCTTGAGTATATGCTCACAAAACTTTTTTTTCTATAAGCTTCAGATGTTATATAACATAGATAAGATAACATCTTTTTATGGCCCAGCCATAAAGTATATAATTTCAACTATTTTTTTTTTTTTTTTGCAGTTTGGCAAGTTTCCACTATTAAAATATATACATTTAAACAGTTACAATAGTGTATATACATTTCCTTTCTTTTCTTTTCCAGTAGGGTACACTGTGGATACATCTTTAAGCTCAGAACTATACAAACCCTTTTCAACACACATGTCTGCACAAACCTAGTTTGATATACACATAACATACAGTTCTAATAAGGTTGTAACACAAGCATCTTACATGAAGCATGTTGACATTCACAAATGACACATAACCATTTACAAAATACCAGACAGCTGTGCTGGCAGTATCTCCCTTTGTCATACTTCCATATAAATCATGTTGATATTCACAAATGACAGATAATTATTTACAAAATTCCAGATAGCTGGGCTGGCAGTATATCCTTTTATGACAGTTACCTTTGGGTTTCAAAACAAAAGACATGAGATCCTTGATTAATTTGGGGAAAGAGATAATTTGTGATTTCACATTTAAAACTAAAGACTTAATAGAAATATTTTTATTTAATTGTGAAAAAAGAAGGATTGTTACTGTGGAATGAGTTTAGATTTTCTGGACAAGAGACTCGATTCACAAAAAAGTGTTTCTTCAGTTTTGAACTGATGAAAATTGAATTAAAAGATGTTAAAATGTATTTTCATCTATGTCTTATGCAGTTTCTTATACTGTAACAGTTAAAGACAAGAAGGATATTTGGAATGGGGGTGGGAAATGGTTGTTAATTTAAATATGAAAAAGATGTAATAAAGCAGTTACCAAGTGTTTGATATGTAGATGGTGATAGAGGAGCAATTGTCTGATAAATGAGTGTACTAAACTAAGATGCAATCAGTGCAGGGGAAAAGGTCATATGATGAATAAGTGTGAGAAGGAATGAAGAATATGTAAAAGTGAAGATCATTTCTGATTTGACTGTAAAAAGAATAAGTTATACAATGCTGAGCAGGATGATGAAGAAAGTACTGTAATGTCTGAAAGTAATGAGGAAGTAGGAGGGAAAGGGGAGAAAGGTGTTAATGAAAAAGTGGGCAAAGTAAACAGATAACATAGATAACACAGATAAAAATGTTATAATTCAGGAGGATGTAATGAGAGTGTTGAACATGGAGAAACTATTGAAAGTGATACGTAAGATGTTTGTAAAGAAACTGCAAAGGATGTTAGGAAAATAAATTTGATAGGTGCTAGTGTAAGGGTGAAGAAAAGAAGACTCAGAAATATATCACCAAAGATTAAAAAGAAAGGTAAGGAGTAGTTTTACATATGAAAATAGTGAAAAATCTAATTTTGAGGATCAAGGAATAGTTGTACATATAACCTCAGAAAAATATGCAGTTGGAGGAAGAACAAAAAATAAGGAAAGAAAATTTTAAAATGCTTCCCTCAAGCTTAAAAAGAAGGAAAATAATTTAAGAGTGCTATCAGTAAATGTGAATAGCATTATTAATATTCTTAGAAGGATAGAGATACTAGAATGGTGTGCTAAATGTGATGCAGATATTATTCTTATAGAGGGTGTAAGATTCCCAAGATTTAAAGAAAGACTGCAGAAAGAAAAATTGTGGGGTAGAAAAATAATATGGAATTTAGGAAGTAAATTTTGTTCTGGAGTCTCTGTGTTGTGTAAAAAATATTAGATGTAACACTGGGAAGGATTGGAAAGTTAACTGGTGTGGATGTGAGATGGAGAGATATGATTATAGAATTATAGCATTGCATGCATATACAAAATGGCAAGAAAAGGGAGATTATGTGGTGGCTAACATGAAGACTGATATTGTAGGGGATTTTAATTCTGATTTAAGGGTAAAATGTTAAAAGAAAGGGAAAGATGTTAAAATACACAAGATGTGATGACGTGGTAAGTTAGCTGTGTGGAAAAAAAGTCATCAGATTCATAGAATGGTGCAATTGGTTATGAAACTGAATAATTTTTATTATCAGAAGGTTCAAGTGTAGCAGATGGTAATACAGTAAACAGAGAGTGTTTTGATCATTTAATGATATGGCTGGAGCTGATGGAAGAAAGGGAGTATATTAAAATAGGAAAGGAAAAAAAAGAGTAAATGAGAAACTAGGAAATAAATTTACAGAGTGGAAAGCATTGCAGTTATGGTGGGATCATATAACCATGAAAGACTCATAAAAATTGGTCTGAATGGTGGACTAAATTTATTTTAATTTCTTTTTCAGTGGCAGGATGATGGAAGGAATGAAGAGAAAGTGAAATGCAGAAAGATATATAGAAATGTACTGAAGAATTTAGAGATGAATACAATAGAGCATTATGATATGGAAAAGGAGATATATAAATGAAATAGAAAAAATAAGACTTTACTATTTAAGGATAGATATTGTTTCCAAGGGAAAAGGGAGGAGGTGTCTGCATATTTGGATAAAATGATAAAGGAGGATATTAGTATAATGAGGAAAATGAAAAATATAAAAGGTGAAGAAAGAAGAATACAATAGCAAATCATAAGTATTGTAGTACAAAATACAGAAAACATGTATAAGAATAAATAAAAAGAAAATAATAGAGAATGGAAATACATTGTTACTAGTGAATTGGATAAAGTACTTAGGAAAGTAAATGTTGAATCAATATCAGGTCCAGATGGTAAAGGGTCTGAAATGTACAAGAAATTAAAGGACTGGCAATGAAGGAGTATTGTAAACATTTTGAATGAATGGTTGAAAGAAGGTTTTGTTTATGAAGAATTATGTAGAGGGATATTAAAATTCATATGGAAGAAAGATTCAAAAAATGAAATAAAAAACTGCATACTGATATCTATCAAATTAAATAATACTGATTATAAAATGTTAATGAGAATAATACAGAGAAGAATGGAAGGAGGGATGAAGGACATTATGGAGGAAAGTATGAAAGGAAAGGGATACCAGGAATTATTATTGGTGCTTTGAGAAATCGTGGATGGTATTTTAAGTAAAAGGGAAGATGTGACACTTATGGTAGGTGATATTAGTAAGGCATTTGACACAGAAAGACATGATGCTTTGTGGGAAGTTATATAAAAGTATGGGGTATGTATTAGAATTAGGAGAGTGTGTATGTTAGCGTATCAAAATAATGAAGTGAAAGTGCTAGTGAATGTGTGGTTGATTAAAGAAATATGCATGAATTGTGGTATAAAACAAAGATGTCCCATGAGTGTGATATCCTTTGCTTTAGTAGATAAGCTTATAAAATGAAAGATGTTAAATATGTGATGCTGAAGGAACTGGTGATCCCAGTAGGTTTTGACATATTGAGATGATATAGCTGTGGTTGCTAAGGATAAAATGTGGATGAGGGAAATGTTGATTTGTCAGAATGGGAATTTAAAGGAATGGGAATGACCTTAGAAAGTGATAAAAGTAAGGGTTTGAATGATGTGAAAATTGGAAAGTTGTATTTTTCAGTGAATGAAATATTTTTGTCAGGGATAAAATTTGAAAAATATGTATAGTCATGAGGCACTGGAAGGGTTTAATAAGAAAAATGAAAGAAATATTCTTTATGTGGAGAACTTCTAGATTAGCATTAGAGAAAAAAAATGTATCTGCTGAATTCTGATTTGATGGGAAAATAGCATATATATCATATATCATACATGATTCCAGAAAAATACGAAACAGAAATTGTGCAATTAGTGTTTTCTCTCACATTGGGGTTCAAGAGTGAGAACAGGTGTATTGTATATGAGTGACGATGAAGGGAGACTGCAGTTATTACACACAGTTGTTTATTCTGTTTCTTTACAATTGTATAATAGTATTAAAGTGGGTAAATGAAGAGAATGAGAAATTAATATAAGTAAAAACATGGGAGATGATGAGAATAACAAGCTATAAAGATTACATAAATGAAGAAATTAAAAATTATTAAGGTAAAATACTAACATGGAAAATGAAAATTGATGATATGGAGAAGAACAGAAGGATGAGGTATAATGATGTAATGAAACAATATTATGTAAATCCACTGGAAATTATACTAGAAGTAATAAAAGCCATTAAAGTAAAAAAGGTAATGCAAGTTCTTGGCCAAGGATTAATGACCAGATTTTTATTAGCCGTCTTTTAAAACTAAGAGCTTTAGAAAGATAATATCACTACCTTTATTATCAGACAGAATTTCTCAGTGTAGTATTTACTATTTAATGATTGCTCTTACATAAAACTATTTATGACTGTATGTTAACAGTATGTTTTATAGGTTGATGTATTCAGTTATTCAGACTTTGATTTTTGTTTACTTCAGTTTTGAACTTATTGAATATGCTGCCATAATGCATGATTGCTTCAGGGGATTTGGCCGTCACGATTTAAAGCTGATCACATTATTGTAAAAGTTTTCTGGCTGTCATGTGGCATGGCTGTCACATGATTTTAAACTGATCACATGATTTCAAAAAAGTTGCCACATGACCTTTTAGAATTGTATTTAAACAGTATGTGTTTGGTTCACTTCATCTGAAGAAGTTTTATTATAAAATAAAACAAAAGCTAATATTACGTTTCAAGTTGTTGAGCTGAATTTGTCAGAATCTCTGTGGCCTTACATGTGTTTTTTTTTATCAGCTTGTCTTTTGTTTTGGTTTGATCTTTCCTATGGTTCCAAACCAAAGCTAGAATATATATGAAAAATCATACAAGAATGTTAGGTTGGGGGGGGGGGGGGGGGCTGGCTGTCTTTCCAGATACTGTAACTTATATTTTAACTTCTTGTTTTAAAGTAGTAATTTACTGGTTAGATGGCTCATATATTGAACACTGGAAATACATCCTTTTAACATTATATTTTGATATAAAATTCAAGCTTTTTTCAGTACAAACTGCAAATAATAGCCTCTCCTAAATAACAAAAGGAATGGTGTCAAAAGTGTATCGGTGTTTACCATGTCCAGTCAAAAGGCTGAATCATTATAGTCATTTACCTTGCCTAATTAAAAACAGTCTCACATGTGAATGATCAGAAAAAGGGAAAAAAAAACAGATTCATCCCATCACAAAGAACACAATATGTGTTTGTGCTGATCTCTAATACCTGAATAAAGTGATTAACAGAAAACATTATGCACTGCTTACAGATGAGGATGTGGTCACCAAAATGCCAAATTATATATTTTTCTTTATTATGTGCAAACTGGGTTTTTTTGCAGATAACATTTGATGAATAAAGGTCCAAACTGAGTACATTTAATCTGCCATTCATAGGATCATAGGAGGTCACTAGACTAACAGCCTAGAGCCTTTTTAAGCCTAGCCATTCACACCCCAATTTTCTCAGTTATCAATGCCCATGGGCTTGAATGACTTTGGCATGTGACTGTGCCTTAGGCCATCACAAACTGCCCCTGACCATAAGGCCACCAGGTGATAAGCCAGAGGTGAATTTGTGACTTGAATTGGCTTAAGAAAGGGGTCTGTTTCATGTGCATGGGGAGCCTGTTCTAGTGAAGAGGTGATCTCTAAGATGCATAGCTGTCCCTTAAACATGCTTTGTTCATGTCACAGATGAGGTATAGAGCCTTAGATCAGGTTATTCTAGTACTGCTTGTTTTCTGAAAGTATAGCAGACGCATCAGGGCTGGATTGGAGACTGTCTTGTAGATTAGGCACAGATCACCAATCAATAGTCTGTAGAAAACAGAATACAGGGATAGAGCTTTGTGGTGGTCCACAGAGGGCTACTGCAGTCCTTCATTCCCTAAGGGATGAAGCTTGTTTAATGGCTGATGTTGAGTAGAGATTCTAGTGGACCTGATAGATCATGTTCAAGCTATTTAGGAGGCATCCTGGAATATAATCAGGACCCATTGATGCAGTGTTTTTATCTCTGGGGAGGGCAATAAGGACCTGTTCTTTAGTAATGGCTGGGGAAGAAATGGCTGAGGTTATTTCCTGGAGGGACTGGGGGTGATGGGGGGTGAAATTGGAGCTAAATTTATCAGGTTTATATCACTTCGATGAAATGGCAGAAGTTCGAACACCATATGTTCAAACTTCTAACCTCAAAGTACAAAACCATCGAAGGCTTAGAACAGCAATTTTTTTCCCAGGGAAAAAAAAAATCACTGTTACAAGAAACACACATACAACACAAGCACACCAAAAAAACAGGAATCCACACACATACACTTAAAATCCTACATCTAACCCTACACTAAACTGTACATACATTACTATCTATCCACTTACCTTAACCCAAACCCTAACCCTAAGGTCTGTCACTATCGCACACTCATCTGACACTCGCCCTAACCCTAACTCACCTCTCCCGCCCTAACCCTAAAGTCTGTCACTATCGCACACCCACCTCACCCACACCCTAACCCTAACTCACCAAACCCGCACCCTAACTTTAACGTCCGCACAATCACCCACTTACCTGAACCTGACACGTAACTTTCCACCACAGTGCCGAAAATCGCAAAGCTGCAGAAACGGCCAACCAAATTATTTCCCTGGGAAAGAATCCAGTGTTCTGCGGCTTCACAATAATCAGTTTTTGAACTTCACAGTTTGAACATATGGTGTTCGAACTGCTGAAGTTTCGATGAACTGATAGGAACCCAAATTTATCGACCAGCAAATCTGCTATATCCACCAGTTCAGTATAGGAAGTTCCATCTACTATTAGTTCAGTACAGTGTTGGCTGTCCCCTTTAAGGCTGTAAAGTTGTGTACATAGCTGAAAATGCCTTATGGTTATCCTTAGCCTGGGAGGCTATTTTTATTTTGAAGTTGGTTTTGGTGGGCTTGATTAGTCCCTTGAGTTTCTTGTTGAGACTGATGAGGGAGTTTTTTGTCTTTTGGGCATAGCCCTTCCTATTTTTGGACAGGATTTTCTTTCTTTTGTTGTACAACTTATTAATACTGAAGGTCCACCACGGGAGCTTTGTTTTGGAATCTGTCCTAAGTTTATTTTGGTTTGGCACTGCTATTTCTATGCAGTTATTTACATGCTTGTACAGTGTTTCAATAAATATTTCCACATAGGCCAACATGTTCTCCGAGTTTGGGGGGTTTGGGATTTAGCTATGCTATCACTTAATCGGAAGTAATTAGCCAAGAAAAAGTTCTTAAAGGGTCTGGGGTTTGCTGCAAGTTCAGCCTTTATACTTATTTCAAGGGTTCATGCTTTGAGATCTGATCTGACCAGAGAGGACATTACACAAGGCGGGGAAGTGCAATGCTCCCTCATATTCATGAGTACCAGATCCAAAATATTTGCACCCCTAGTAGGTGCGCAGACTAGGTTCTCCACAGTGTTTGCATTGACAAAATCCAGGAATTTTTCAGCCTCTATGTTAGTGGTTGCGTATGCATCCCGGTTTATGGTGGGATAGTTGAAATCACCCAGGAATATGGTGTCAGGCTGAATTGTGAGCGACTCAAGTACATTCAAGCATATAGTATGGTAATCCTGAGTCACAGACAGGGACCTATAGCTAGCAAGAATATGGTATTGGACTTTATACCTAAAGTTAGTTGGTTATGGAGTAGTTCAAACATGTCATATTGTTTAACCAATCTTGAGGTGTGCTTACTTATTTTCTAGATCGATACACCGACAGCTCTCGTCCCTTCTTGTGCAGTAGCTAGTCTAAATGTGTGGAAGGCATTATAGTCTTGTGTTGCTGGGATGCCTTCCATGGCTTTAAACCAGGTCTATATTATAACTTCGAATGTTATAATATCGAACCCACTACATCGAAGGATGAAAATAGCGAAGCCCCGGAACATCGAAATTTTACCTAGGGCAAGATTTTGGTGGGCCAGGAATTTTTGTGGCTTCACTATTTCCTCCACTGTGGTGTGATAGTTACGGACCTTAGGGTTAAGGTGGGGGTTAAGGTAAGTGGATAGTTAGTAATGTATGTATGGTGTAGTTTAGGGTTGGGTTTTGTTAACCGTATGTGTATGTATTAATTAGTTTGTTTGTGTATAGTTTCGTAGGTTATGTGTGTGATAGTTATGGACCTTAGGGTTAGGGTGCGGGTTAAGGTAAGTGGATAGTTAGTAATGTATGTATGGTGTAGTGAATTGTTGGGTTTTGTTAACTGTATGTGGGTGTATTAATTAGTTTGTTTGTGTATAGTTTCGTAGGGTATGTGTGTGATAGTTATGGACCTTAGAGTTAGGGTGCAGGTTAAGGTGAGTGGATAGTTAGGAATGTATGTATGGTTTAGTGTAGGGTTGGGTTTTGTTAACTGTATGTGTGTGATTTATTTATTTTGGTGTGCTTGTGTTGTATGTATGTTTCTCGGAACAGCAAATTTTTTCCCTGGGAAAAAAATCTACTATTCTGAGTGTTCAATGTTATCATAATTTGAAATTCCAAGTTCGAACGTATGGTGTTCGATATTTTGTAATTTTGAATACATTATATAGACCCCTTTAAACCATGTCTCAGTAACTGCACAGATGTTAATGCACTCCAGGATAAGGAGTGCTTCCAGAAAGTGAAGCTTCTTGTTGAGACTCCTATCATTAAGCAGTAACACCTTTAGTTTGTCTTGCATAGAATTTAATATGTTGGCTGGATTATCACATTGGCATTGCCTAAAAAAGGCACTATAGGACTGGATAATGTTTTGGTCAATATCAGAAAGCTTGGTGGGGACAGGCACAGACAGTCCCTGGCAAAGCAGTATGGTCTGTTGATCATGTCCTCCTAAGCTGGCAAATATTGGACCCCTTAAAATGACATCAGTAAGTAAGACAATTGTTAAAGTCAATCATCTTCTATTTATATCCTTGGAGAAAGTAGAATGCCACTCAGCGCTAGGCCCATACCTGCCTGAGACACAATCTGAAAGCCCTGCCATATCTCACTTCATATAATCCAGGGAGGTACATCTCAGGTCATTAACACCCATATAGACTATGACAGAGTCATACTGTTACTTGTGGTTCAATGTCCTTAGTGCATATGTGATCTGGTGGATCCTTGCCCCTAATAGGCAACTGATCATGACTGTCTGCTTGCTCAGCCTAGTGAGGGGGACATCAGTGTGTCTCACAATAGAGTCTCCAATGACCAATATATATTGGATTGTGTGGTAGTTTGCCTTAATGGCATAGAGGTAGAGACATTGTGAGATGTAGTTGTACATGTCCTGGGGACTGTTGTCTTTGCAGAGTGCCTGGGAGGTTGCACAGGGCAGTGTATGGGAGGCCTTTGAGGTTTGGGTAGATTGCATTTAAGAGCTTCAACATATGTGAGTTTATGTGTCTGATCCATAGTAAGTGTAGTGGGTATGCATTACTGGCAACCTATTTGGAGATAACAGTGTCCGTATGCGAGAGCTTTGCCTCCAGTGACATAATGTAATAACATCGATTACATACAGTGTCAGTCTGCTTAAGAATAAGGCAGTTGTCAGTAAACATCATGCAATTAATCCAGTGTCTCAAAATGCCCATTTCTACCAGGATGGCTACAGACAGAATAGGAAACTGCACATTCATGACTGTGGATCCTCTTGTGATCTACAAGGGATGGTGCAGTCAGGGTTTGGAGTTGTTGGGCTTGGAGGAGAGGTCTAGGATTGTCTAAAACAACAATCCTGGGGTAAGGATTCTCAGCAGGTAAACTAGTTGCTTTACATTTATCCATATATTTGAGAAAATAGCAGAGAAAGTTTTGTATGGAAAATTAGAATGCTATGTGTCTGCTTCTATACAGGGCACTGCAAATCGCTACTGCACAGCTCAGCAAAGGTTATAGGTGATAAGTTAAAGAGGTAGCCAATCAGTAAACAATAAAAAGGCAGTATAAGTGTATATATAAGGCTCAGATCCTGCAGCAATTCATAATTCTGTTACTATTGTGAGTGCTACTACAAGACTAAGGTTCACAGACTAAGTAAAATGCAAACAGAAAAAAATGCTGTACAAATGTAAAAAAATGAGGACCAGATCCTGCAACAATTCACAATGCTCTCACTGTTATTAGTGATACAAGTCTAAGCAAAGGTCCCCGGATCACGTAAACTGCAAGCAAAAAATGCATTAAAAATGTAATAAATAGGGCTCAAATCCTGCAGCTGTTAAACAAAAATAAAACAAATAAAGAAGAAGAACTTAAGATAATATAAAAAGAGCGATAACAAAAAGGCATCTGAAGTGATGTTTCTCACAAATCCCAAGAAACCTGATGAGGTGAGAATTTGTCCTAATATACAAGTAGTTAATAAAATAATACAGAGCAAAAGGCAGCTTTCACCTGGTATTAGATGGCATATTAGGCGAGCTAGTGTTCAGAATACTAGACTTAAGATCAGGTCACCACCAGCTTGCATTTTGCACAGAAGTAAGGAACATTATTACCACATTTTTCACATGTAGTTCTCATGAGGTATAAGAAGCTAGTATATGACAATACAGCAGCAGCTGAGATTTTACTGCATTTGATTTAGCAGATACTACAAGGCATTGAAAATGCTACAAAATATAGCAATGATATTATATATGGTTTAAATCAAATTGAATGTGATGTGACATGAGAATAGTATGAAACATACTTTGATAAGATGTACTAGAGTTTTATGGGTTCATTTTCTCAGGTTCTGGAATGTTGCCTTTTCCCCGTTAGATAAAATCAATTTATAACAGCATCTCCAACAAATGCAAAAGGCATAGGAAGCTTAATAGACATGACCAATTACAGCTTTAGATTAAGGACAAGTGATTTAAGGACTTTTAAAGCTAATATTCTGACTTGGTGTGCTTGTGAATGATTTTTTTCAGCTGGGTCTTCCTTTTGCAGTTTCTCTTGTGGGAGAAGGGAATTTGCATTATTCCAAATGTCCAAATGTAAGCCTATTAGTTTTATTCTACTGGATCCTTGTTGTTGTTGTTTGATTGCTTTAATTTCTGCCGCATTGTTCAATGAGCATTTTTTCCAGTTAAGCTGTGCCACATTGTGCTATACTTGTCTGCAGTATCTCACAATGTATAGCAGTCAATAACTGCTACTGTCTTATTCTGTCAAAGGTCATCTAAAATCTAGCCTTGGAAATTGCTGCACTTAGAAAAGCCATGTCCAAATTTGCACAAACCCACAGTAGCAAACTGCATTTTCTCCTTGCTCTCATGCCTACACTTTGCCATGTACCTTTGGTTCAAGACTTAGCCATGCAAAGTAAAGTCCTACTGTCCTAAATCCTGCCCTGGGCTGAGAGGCAGAAATGTGCAGAAACACCACCATTAGATATCTTCATTCTTGATAAAAATGGTCATATGTATAACATCCATCAAGTAAACTCTGCCCTTGTCCCATCTCTTGTCAATTTGTCAGCACTAAGCACCTTGAGACAGTGCACAGATTGCCTCATGCTCACTGACCACAACTTATCAATATGAAATACAGGATCAACACAGGACAGTTATAAATGTTTACTTAATATGTTCTAACCTCTTATCAAACCAGGCTGTCTTCACCTTCACCCACTTCAGATCAACACCCCCTTACAGAAACAGTATGCCATCCTATATAGAGGTGCTAAAGACATTAATCACTAACACTCAAAAGCCTCCGGAGTGCTGTTCTAACACTCCCAGAACTCAGCAATACACAATCATTCCAGTATTCACACATATAACACCATCCATAACCATTAACACAATTAAGGACCACTTGCATGGCATGCCTAATCCCTTAAGACCACTGCACATGGAGATGTCTTAACTATGGGTGATAGGCCAGTGAGACATATAGACACACATATTACCAAGTTTGAGCAAGGAGAAAATTACATTGATCTGCCTCTCTGATGACAGAATCCATTAGGTGACCAGAGCACTCAAGTCCCTTCCCTCCAAGAACACATATGGCATGATTTATAGCTTACGATGGAGTGAACAACTTGAGATGAAACTCCTTGGGCTATATCACAGGGGACCTTACTGAGCTCACTGAATGTGTGTCTGGAGTCAGCATGCAGATAGCTTTGAGCAGCATACTAACATCTTTGATGATAATGAGTCAGTATAAAAGAAGATGATTGAATTCAACAATTTGCATGGGAGAGAATCAGATTAAAAGTTATTCCCCTTATGGGAGATATGTTACCACATATAGCAGCAACAAGAAAAAGTCATGGCAAGATGTCATTTCATAAGCATCCGAAGTCAAGCAATAGAATCTTCTGCAAGGAGGGAGTTTTCCAACTACTTGTTGATTAACTAGACCAGATTGCCAGTTCGGAGAATCCAATTAAATAGCCTTTGTAGTCCTTATGTAGGCAAAATGTAACAGCCCCACAGATCTAAAAGTTACAAAACTAAATTCTGAGAAGGTCTTTTTTAAAAGATGAGATCAGGAAATATATTCATGCAATAAAATGGCAAAACTGCAAGCCTAGATTGCTTACTGATCACACCATACAACGTTATTCCCAATGTGGACTTAGAATTTCTGAAGGAAAACTTTCATTATGCAGCCCCTAAAGGCCCTTCTCCAACGTAGGGAAATTGCCTCTAATTATTACTTCTAATTACTCTGGTTCCAAAGCCTAAGAAAGACTAGACTGTGTCGTCCAACTACAGCCCTGTCACCCTTCTGAATGTGGACTATAAATTATTTTGTGGCTGTATGGACAAAGATGTTTCAGCAGATGGTCATTCTTGTGCACATTGCCCAGGCTGGATTTATCCCTTAAAAGCCACTCCAGGACTGAATTTGATGTGTAATGAGTCTTCTTGAGGAGACAGTACATACAAGGACCACAACATTTTCAAACAGCATTTATGTCAAAAGCCTTTAATATGTTTGACGCTCTATTTATTATTTTATTATACCAGATCCACTTTCCTACACAAGTCATCACTGCATTAAAGGCATTGTGTAAATTATCTTCCACAGCAGTATGCTTGGGACTTCAGGTGTCAGATAAGATTGTGTACCTGCCAAGGATGTTGCTTTTCTCCCATTTTATTTGTGTTAATGGTCAAGCTGTTTGCCTGTCTCTTAAGATGACACTTAGTGGGGATAGTAATCTCTGAGAATAATCACTTGACCACAGCAGTCAGTTATTTTTTACACATTCTGGCAATTCTTCTCAACCAATCCTTGAATATCATAATGGGACAAAGAGAAGTTCTGCAGTTTTCTATTAGATTTCCAACTTCAGGGTGAGCACAGAGAAATACAATTTTGTTTCTTTTGATTGTTTTCCGTCTGCTGCTTGGTGAGAAATTACTCTGTTTAATGGTCTACTTTTAGTTTTATATACTTGGGAGACTGAGATGTCCACACAATTAGGCAAACTAATGAGAAGCTACAAAACACACTTGGTAAATACCTTGACTAATAAATGACAACTCATGGAACAGTGATTAACCACCCACAATACAGGTTTACTGCCAAATTTACTTCATTCACAAATAGCTTCTATGGCTCACTTCATCATATGGCAGGTAAAGGAAGATGATGTAAGCTTACATTTTTTGGTCTTCTTCTAGACAAACAGTTAAAAAATGAGACTATAGATGGGAGAAAATGAGAAGGGGTCCAATTTCTATAACTCTCATATATCTTCTGACAGCTAAACTATGCATTTCTTTCAAGGTAAATCTCTCCTAGATAACAAGTCCCAGCAAAAATTGAGAATTTAGACACCTGGAATCCATATAGTGGAGAGAGTGGACAGAAAACAGGCATAATTCTATCCTGCTAACTAAAGACGAAGCAAGATTTACAGGAGCTGCACCGAGGGTTCCTCCTCAACTGAAGAGGTTGCTCCAGACTCTGCAGATGCCCCTATCTCCACCAGTCAGGCACTAGTACACACTGTTTACATCTCCACCAATGAAATACATGCAATGTATGTTCTTTCTCTCCCTTTCACTGCCATCTCTAGCAACTGCCCAAACCACTAACTGAACTGGGGTCATAGGGTGCCTGAGTCACTAACTGAACTGAGGTCATAGGGTGCCCAAGCCACTAACTGAACTGAGGTCATAGGGTACCCAAGCCATTAACTGAACTGGGGTCATAGGGTGCCCGAGCCACTAAGTGAACTTGGGTCATAGGGTGCCCGAGCCCCTGACTGAACTAGGGTCATAGGATGTTGAGCCACTAACAGAACTTGGGTCATAGGGAATTATTCCTCTGAGGCGGCAATGCAAAGTGCTTACAAAGCTGCAGTATCAGCAAGAATTACAAACAGCATTGTACTGAAATCCCTCCATGGTCTTTTTTCCTTTTATTTAATTGGCCCTTATGGTAACAGACAAGTGCACTTACCCATTTACTTGTATGGGAAAAAGTGTTTTCTTTTGTTTTATTTGTAGGCACCATCACATAAAGAGCTGACCCATCTGTCCTCAGTGAGGTCAGCTCAGAGTTTGTCTGAAGACTTACAGGTATGTCTGGAATTTTGTGCTTGAATGTGGCAAGCTTTTTTAATGTTTTCTTATACTGCTTACTGGTGAAGAGACCAGTCTGACTTCAGCCATTTGGAATTGCTTTTGCTGGAGCATGAAAGCACTTCTCACTGAATGAAACTGGAGCTTCTGCTAAAATGAGTTTGGCATTTATTGCCAAGGTTGTTTCAGAATCTGTTTGTACCACCTCTTAGGTAGATGAAAGAACTCAACTTGCTTGCACAACACCATCTATACCCGGCCTAAAACCTCAACAATTGTCTCTCTTTGCAGTCCTAGATGTGTCATAAAACTACCATAACACATTGCCTTGCTTTGCAGGTACTGTACCATAAAACTCCCAGTGCACTTCACCTTGACTACTGATAGTGTCACATGATTGGTGAAACGTATTTATTAGCTCTTGTAAGTTACATTTATAATGTTTCAGCTACAATAAAGTGTAAAAAGATATTTGCAACCCTCTTTTTTAAAGCAAGGTATCATGGGAGGAATTCAGATTTCCCCTGAAAAAAGGTGTTAGTTCTTGAATGCACAGTTATGCTCAACTATGTAATAATGCACTCAAAATCTGTACCTCTCCTAGAATGGCATGACAATGGAGGTTTACCAATATTTTTCCATAGACAGATTGGGAAAAATACAAAAAGATCTCATTAGGTCCTGTAGACATCTTAAGTGAGATGTTTGCTTAGAGTCAGTCATTCAGCACATTGTGGGTTTGCGTTGTGCAAACTTCTGTACTTGTAATTTGCGTGTTTTATTCTGCAGCCCATTTTGGTGCTTGTTCTAGCAGAGACATACTTAAGCTGCTTAGATGAAGCATTGATATTTGCTTGTTACTTTATCAGGGACATGTGGGAGTTGTTTGACTCTACACTGGGATACATTTGCAGTATCATCATTTTTATGGCATTTGCAGCTTAGCCACCGTTTCATAGGCAAATGCCACAAAAGTGAAATGTTTACTTTTATAGGCAGATACTGGATAAATTAATGGATATGCTAAGCTGTCAGCTAACTAGTAGTAACACGTGTGATACACTATGCTTTTCACAGGATGGTTCTAATTTAGCTGCGTTCTACTGTGCAGGCTGGTACTTTTGCTCAACTTATTTTTTATTCTATGTATTCCATAGCCATTGTTTTTAAATGTTGCAATAATTAAATATTATGGCAGAAGAATAAAATCAAGGAACCTTTTGCAGTTTAATGACAGAAAGTAAAATTGATGTAGCCTTTCTGTTATTGCAAGATCCCTTCCCCTTGTTCTGACATCGATGTAATAAAAACACAAGTTTTAGCATCAGGTTTCCAAGTAGCGGCCCTATGCTAGCACTCCAACTGTAAGGAATATTTTAGTGGTCTCAGTACAAAGTACATTCCTGCTTTCGCCTTTCATATCATTTAACTTCAAACTTTTGTGGTAGGATCATTTGGAGTCTTATGAAAATGTGGAAAAACTTAAGATAATTTTTACATGTCAGGACGGGACATGCAAAGACTAGGAGCTCAACTTCTCACTCATTGAGAGTCAGGGCTGATATTATTTCAACAAAATAAGAGTAAAAGTGGGGAAAATATTATATAGTTTTCTTTTCAATGTTTGCTAACAAGAAAAAAACATCTTCTTTCCTTCCAAAAAGAAAAAAAACTGCCCTTGCTATATAGAAAAACAGTCTAGATAAATTTATATTTTATCTAAACTATTAAGTCTTTTGAATAATATTCTGAACGTATATCTTCATATTTTAGAATGAGCATGAACCTTTATGAACTGTGACTAGCTGGCACACAATATTCTTTATTAAAAGGAGATACAGTGCATGTTTGCAAAAATGGATTTTTTAATCTGTTTTCACATAGAGACTACTCATAAATGCTTAACTCTGCCATTCATGCACATAAGCACACCAGCTATCTCAGAAAAAAAAAAGAAAAACAGACATTCACACATATAGACACTGTTTCATTCATGAAGCCCCACGCCCCCCCAGCAAGGTATGGTTGTGCCTTCTTACCACTTTAATGTTAATATTCTTAATCTGAGGTCACCATTGCCACAGAAGAAAGATAATAGCAGCTAGTATTTTATAAGAACACAATGTCTACATCACCATGTTTATTGTACATTCACAGAACCTCAATCTACATGTACTGCACTATACAAAGTACCATTCAAAACACTCCAACAGTTACACACCATTGTCACTAACCAGAAATGGCCGACACCACCACCACCACTCATAACTCTCAATGAATCAGGGAGAAATACAGAAACAGTCAAGCACAATAAGGGATACTTTTAAAATGCCAAGACTATTAACATGAGACATTGACAGAATAAGTGAATGTGAATTAATATACATTTTATGAAGTAAACAAAGTATATGTATCTAATTATTGTTAGAGGGACAGAGCTAAAATTTGAGTCAGATTCAGGGCCTGTTGAGCGGTATGCCACCACTTATTCCACTTCTCTTTCAGAAACAAGCAAACAAGAGTATGTTTCCTTTTAAAAAGTAAGGCCACTTGTATCGTAACATCTTGCAGCTCACTTTATCTCTGCTGCTGTAAACTTTAAAAGCACAGAGGAAAAGCAACAGTTTTGGTTGTGTCTTTCGGCTTTTCCCGGTTAGGGGTCACCACAGCGGAACTCCGGTCCGCTAATGATTGGCAGTAGATTTTTACGTACCGAGTTGCCAGCTCTGACGCACAACCTTCAATGAAGGTACACCCATTCACGCATGTCTCCACACAGAAGACGTTCTAGCTGAGAATCAAACCAAACAGCGTCTTACTGTGAGACAACAACGCTACCGCAGCACCACCACCGCAGTGGAAAAGCAACAGTGTTCACTGGTAATTTGTGTAGACTGCAAGCCAGTTCTTTGGTGGAGGGAGTCCACTTGCAAAGCTGGCAACCCAGGATCAGTTTGACCCATAGGAAGCTGTAGAGCTGACCAGAAGGTGGGCCTAAGTAGCCAGTGGCCAGCTTACCCACTTTGGGGTGGTGTTGGGAATGTCATGACTGTGTAATTTCCTGGTGGAGAAAAGTGGTAACACAACACTCCACATATGTGCATGTATAAGAGGAACAGACAGATAATCCTAAGCATCAAGTGCAAAAGTATACATGCATGTATGCACCACCCCTTGGCTAATCAGTAGGGTATGTAGAAAAAAGCCCTCAGAGTGAATGACATGCTACTAGAATGCTACTGTCTCCTCACTGTCTCTTATCAACAATGTATAATACCTTTACTGAGTGGAGCAGCTGCTAGAGCTGTGCTCCTGTCCTGGGGGGAGAGTAACCTAGTTAATCTGAAGTGGAAGTTCCAAAATTGGAAGAGGGGCACCAACAGCTGAACACAGTCCCCCTAAAAAATTATGAGGACTATATTGAACAAATAGTCCCCACCCAGTTTTTGGGACTCATCTGAAGCTGTTGTCTGCTCCAGAAGTTGTTGTTGTTGTCTAGTACACCTCCCCCCGTTATGTGGGTTTCCATTATGCTCCAGTCTTAGATACCAGTCACAATGTAAAACATACATCATTTCACCTTTTTGCCTCTTCATATCAACCAATCATTTTGTTGCCCAAGTACCCTGCTTACTAAGAGTGCCTGTCTCTGCCTCATTGACTAAAGTGACCTAGGAAACAGACTCTTAGCCAACTGTTATACTGGATGAACTCTTAGCAGGGGATAATTACAACACTGTACAAGCAATTTTGCAATGAGAGTCAGACTCAAAAGAATACATAACTAACTTTTAAATTACCTCATTTAAAATATACACGTAAATAGTACACAACATTTATGAAGCTGCCATTTAATGTCTCTGCATGGTGATCACACCATAATAACTCAATATCAGCTGTCACATAACACTGCTTGTCAGTTTCTTTTTCTGGCTTAGTGATGTTATAATGTTTAATACCATAAATGAAAGAAAAAAGTATATAGATTTGAAATATGCAGTCAAGTACTAGTAATTTATCTGGCTTAGTTTTGCTTTCTTGCTGTCACATTTCACTATATCAGTACATTTATAACATTATGAAACAAAAAAAGGCACATCATGCTGGTAGATCTTGTCAGATTCTTGATCACTGTGTAGTGGAACTCTTGTAAACTGACCCTTTTCCAAAAGATTCCATCTAAAAGATTCCTAACGTGCTATTTTTTTTTTCAAATGAGATAGTAAAATAAAAGTTCTACCAGGTTGAACTGGTAGTAATTCAATGGGTTGAAAACAATAAAGCAGAAAAGAAAAACAAGCACTTGAATACAAGATAGTAATTTAATGAAGTACAACAACAAAACACATAAGCGTTCATATCCAAGTCTTCATCAGATATTAAAACTATTACTTAAGAATGCCATGGTTTAAACAGTAATCATATGACCTAATCAACATTCAAATTAAAGTCATGCATTAAGAATCCATTAGTGATAACAGTCATATGACACCAAACAGACTAATGTGTTGTTACATTATCCAATTTGTAATCATCAGTATATGCAATTATCCAAAACCCATTCACTAATTTAATATCTGAGAAGAATAACCTAACAATAAGTGGTCATAGTACAAAACCCTATTAGAAAGCAATGCTAACTCCATTGGGTTAAACAAGTAACCCACTCTGTACCCTGACATGGTGCTTCACTTTGCACAGACAATGCTTTAACAATTTAATTATCTATGGAATGAAATGTATTGAATTTAATTTGTCATTTATTCTTTTATGGGAAAGTATTAGATGTAGTAAGGTTAAGATATGCAGCATGTATTATTAGTCCTTTATCGAGTGCAGCCATTACCTTTTCAAGGGATGTCAGTTTCATAAACTTTACAAGGCAAAATACATTTTTTATAAAGCCATATGGCTCTGTATCGAACAGAAGTAGATGCCTTGTGCTATTCTTAGATATTCCAAAAGGTCAATGTTGGGGCTTTTGGGTCTAAAAGTATATGGTTCTTATGTGACACAGCCCCTCTTTTTGTGAACTGGTACCTCTACAGTCTGTCACCAGATATCTGGAACACGTCAGCAGTTAAAATGTTGTTTAACACCATTGCTAGTGATAGGTTATCCTTGACTTTGGGATTAGAAAATTGTCCACATGCTAATATTTTGTTTAACAACACAGGAAGTGTTCTAGTTAGGTTTTCCTAGATTTAGTATATAAAACTAGCATTTGTGTATGTGAGAGGGTAACATGGAGTCTTTGTTTGTGTCTTTCGGCTTTTCCCAGTTAGGGGTCGCCACAGTGGAACTCCGGTCCGCTAATGATTGGCAGTAGAGTTCTACGTGCTGGCTTGCCGGGCCTAACGCACAACCTTCAATGAAGGAATGCCCATTCACGCATGTCAGCACACAGAAGACGTTCTAACTGAGAATCGAACAAGCAACGTCTAACTATCCTGTCATAATTTGCTACACCATTACAAAGTGAAAAGAATATAAAATCTGACAAACATCAAATATGACACTTAAACATGAAGGGTAGCAATTACAAATTATCACAACTATGAGGTGTGAAATTCTGGGTCATAAAATTCTGAAAAATAAACTAAAAAAAATTAAAACTTGTTATGCCATTAAAACTTGTTATACCAGGAGGCTATGCTTTCCACACCCCTGCTACTTATAATGAGTCTGTGTCAAACATTCAAACTATACAAAGTCTGAATTATAAAACATAGACTAAAACCATTTGATTCACAAAATTCTGAATCAAATAGATTCAAAGAAAATAAAAAAATATTTTTTTGCAGGTGGGCAAACCACCCTGCACCCCATACCCACTGCTGACTATATATATATATATATATATATATATATATATATATATATATATATATATATATGTATATATATACCACAATCTTGTGCACCTAAACAGTAGCAACATTCAAAAAGTTCATTTTTAAACACTGCAGCTAATAATTCAAGCGCTGAGACTCTTAAGATTTTGAGCATTTGAATGGAACCCTTTATAATATATCTTAACTCTGAGATCACTGTACCTTGGAAAAGGGGGATACTCCAAGGTACCACAACTTCAGACTTGGTGTACATATATTTTTCCCCATTTGCACTTTTGTAGTGTTGCATGTCCAAGAATCCCAGTTATGTCTGCTGACACTTTGAAAGAACCCAAATTCTGCTCCAGCATGGATATCATTCTATACATGGCATGGAGAGAAAAAGGCATAAGATTTTGTTCAGAGATGAAAAAATAATGATCTATATCTATATATCCTACAGCAGTGGGAAGTCTGATGATTATAACGTAATTATAATGAACTGAAGTATGTAGCAGTAAAATAATTTAAGCTCATACCTGTTCCATCTGCGTAATTAGGGGAGTCAGAACCCTGTGTGAGTAACACTGTGTGAATTTATAGCTCACTAAAAAATCTGCACATTAACACAGTATAGCTTCCATTTCCACTGCAAATTTAATTGAAGTGTTTATTGCATGTAAATGTATCAGGAAGTCTTATTTCTGTACTGGTATGTGAATTATTAATAATAACTTCATCTGCCTACTTTTCTGATTTTAGAACTGCTAATTTGGGAACCTCAGGAAGATATCTGCTTGAGTCAGAGCAGTGAATTACCCATATTCCCTTTCACCATTTAGTAAAGATTCTCCATTAATATCTAATATCCTCAGTTCTGAACATTTTTAATCTTTTCCTTGAAGAGAAAATAATGTGTAATAACTGCCTGCTCTGGAAATGCTTTAAATGCTGAGGCTGATTGACAGAAATAAGATCAACTTTACTTATTCAGCACAATAACTGATGAGTCATGTGGCTGTTTGTTATCAGGGCCCCAGGACGGTGACATCTGTGGATGGGTCACCACATTACACAAGCCTTTGTATGTCACTGCCTCAGACCTTGTCTGATTCCTATGATTATACAAAGATTGTAATGCTTTGTTACCTACCAAGCTTCTGGAAAAAGAGTTCAGACTCGTAAAAATATTGAGGAAAAGCATATCACTGGACTCAAGTACAATCTTGCTATATGTAGGTATGTAAACATCTGGTAACCAGGCTTACAAATGACAATGCAGTTATGTCACACACATGCAGACAATAAAAGAAGACGTCTCAGCTAACAAAAAACTGCATTATAAAACCTCCATAGCACTGATGATTTTCATGGCTGTACTTTACTAACAGAACCAAGAACAGCACATGAGGCAAAGAATAAATTTGTCATGCTTCTGAATGTTTTATCCTTCACAGTAATCTCATTTCAGGTATAAGGCACAAACCTACTTCATATGGATGTTTGATAGATGCAAGACTGCATCTTCAGCTTTTATTTAACGGATAAAAAAACTAACTAAACTAAACTGGATAGAAGAGTCTATATTCATTTTTCCTTTCTTCAGCGTCATTACCAGGTCTTCCTTTGTGGCTCTATCAGTGAATACTGCTGAATAATTTTAGTTAAGAAAGACAATACTACCTTCTACAGATTTAGAGAGCCCAATTTCACTGCCTACGTGGAGATGAAAATATATACCAAATAGCTTGAATTTTGCCTCCAGCTGTGCTGTTACTTTGTTAACTATAATAGAATTAAATACACTGCCAATGCTATTTTGAAAGTAATTTGTTTAATGTTGACAATTAGACTTAGCAGTATAAACAGTTGGAAATGAATTAGCCAGTAGACTTGGGTTATATTCCCACAACTTCCAATTCCAAGTGGCATGATTGTACAAGTGAACCATAACAACGTTCCCAGACCCCTTCCATACCCATTTTCCATTTTAAATAAGACCTCGTAATTCTCAGGAAACATTATGTACACACATATTATACACACATTATTCATTCAAGATTTATATTTGTCAGATATGTGGCAAATATTTACTTAAGACAGGATGAATTCTAACTACATTCTGGCAGTTAGTGTAGAGTACAGACAACTAAAGCACTGAACTGTTAATTAACTACTTCCACTTTCAGAGGTAGAAGATTTGAATTTTTCTACTTTCCATTGCCTACTGTGCAACTTTAAGCAAATCACTTAACCAGACAGTACACGGGGGCAATTAGTATTCTGGACTAGGCTCCTTAATAGCCTTCTGGACTGCATGTGTGGTAAAAACAGCTTGTTATAACACTGAAGTTCAAGGATTTAATAAACTTAACTTTTTTAAGATGAAGACTGTAACTCAGAATATTTTAGCTATTTATTTTCTGTCTCATGGATAGAAGGTGATGCAAAGCTCAACTGTAGTTTCATGCACACACCAGGTACTGCTGGAGTATCATACACACTTCTGATACTGCTGAAGTATCGTGCACATTTCAGATACTGAAATGCTCAGATCACCCATTTTTGAGCACTTCAGTTAAAAAAAAATGTATTTTCCCATTCCAAAGTCACTAGGAAAAGGAGAAAGACACTGGCTAAACTCTGAGTAAATAAATCCACAAAACATCAGTGCCTGTTGTATGTATCTGTTAAATTCCAGGTGAATGTCTGATGTATATGTTTACTGAATTGTCTGATAGGGATTATTTATGCATATTGTATGTTATTATTGTGGTCTATTATTTCATATATTTTGTTTTTATTTTTGGTCCCCCTTGGGACATAATCCCCCCCCCCAACCTGCAGTGTCCCATCTTCATGCCAGGTCTACCAGTTTGTCTCCTTACCCGAGAACTTGCTTCAGTAGCTCTAGGTATAGTCATGGATCATAAGGGTGTCCTGGGGGCTCAGCCATCTCTGCTTCTGTCCTGGGGAGGATTCTTTCTTTTAAATGCCCTACCTACTCCCAGCCCTGTCTCCCATGCTTGTTGATGCATCCTAGGACAAATCCTTCATGGGACGGGTGTACCAATCCTTCATGGGATGGGTGTACCAATCCTTCATAGGACAGCTGTACCCATCCCTCATGGAACAGGCATATCCATCCTTCATGGGACAGATGTACCCATCCTTCATGGGACAGGCATACCCATACTTCATGGGATGGGTGTACTCATCCTTCATGGGATGGGTGTACCAATCCCTCATGGGATGGACGTACCCATCCCTCAAGGGGCAGGCATATCCATCCTTCACGGGACAGACATACCCATCCTTCGTGGGACAGGCATACACATACTTCATGGAATGGGCGTACACATCCTTCATGGGATGAGTGTACCAGTCCTTCATTGGACAGGCATACCCATCCCTTCCTGTTGTTCTGTCAGTCGCCCAAAATACTAATCTAACCCAGGTTGACTGGTCCATATTTAGGGCGTTATCCTGCTCCACCACTGCAGCTGCCATTATCGCATGAATCTTGTTTACACTGAACATTAACTGCAGTAGTACCTCTATTGTACTGTAATCCTCCTGCATTTCTGCTTTTGTATTAAATTTCCTTACAGCAATTCTTCTATGCTTTTAAATTCTCATTTCTCAGGAATAGCACCATGGTATGTCTTTAATTGTAACTTGCACATATGCCTCTAAATATTACTTGCAGAAAAGTGCTTCTTCTAGACTTCTATTGTAGTATTTTGTACCTGTCTGATGAGTGAAAAGGGTCAGCAGAGATCAGCTCACCTACTCAGAAAATAAATTGTTAATAAATAAGTAACTAAGGGGAAATACTGTAAATGACAGAGCTCAAGTTGGTTATATACTCTGGCAGGTATTAGAGGTAGAACTCTCTATTATATCCCCCAGACACACACACACACACACACACACACACACACACACACACACACACACACACACACACACACACACACATACAAACACACACATATACATGAATGGCCTGGGAAATATTTTTTTATATTTCTGTGCATCTGCTGGGAAATGTTCAGTTTATTCTACCAGCCCAGTGAGGCTAATTGTAGCCCCTCCCAGTTCTTACTTCCCAATCCTTGATATTGGATCAGTGATTTGTCACCATAATAAAGACGGGTTCAGTCTCCTCACAACAGAGAGGAATTCTCTTTCTAAGAATGTGGCCTTTTAGACAGAGGAGCTTCCTATATTCGGACTGTGAGATAAGAACTCAGTCCTTGTTAAGGAGGGGAGTCTGTCAACCACATAATGGCAATCAAAAAGGATGTCTCCTCATATTCTCCTAGATTGTCTTTCTATTCTCATAGAAATTTCTTGATGCCAAAAGTGTTTTCACAGAGGTCAATCTTCCTATCTTATCCTAAGAATGAACCAGGGTAGGTTAATGTCAGAACTCTGATCATCAACAAAATACCTGGTTACAAAACTACTCCTCATGTAATGGAGAGGTCAGGTGGAATAAATTCACTTGATCTGTCCCAGATGATGTTTACTATAGCTACCAGGCTTATGTATGGGATACAGTCATTGGTTTCCTGGTTTAGTACAAGGCTAGCTGCCCCTGTAAGTCGTATTAAGCCTGGCCAATTTCCCTCAAAGGTGAGAGTCAAACTCTGCATCTTATGTCTGTGAGGTAAACACCTTAACCGTTATGCCTGTGCCCAACTACCAAAATTAAAGGTTCATCAATGTCTTCAGTTTTCATTTTCTTATAAAATGCAGTATCTGGCAGAATAAGGAAAAAATGCAGGCTACCTATTGTGGACAAGGTGCCCTTATATGTTCTCCGTACCCAGTAGAGTAGCTGGTTCTCCTGGGGGCCAACAAATAAAAAGAAAAGGAAAAGCCTATTTATTCAAAGTGATCTGCTATTGTATTCCTGTAGGTATTTTGCAATCTAACAGCATGCACCCCAGATCACAAAATGTAACATAATAAAGTCCCTAGGAATGTGCATAGCAAGAGTTTCAAAAGAGATGAATGACTTTATTTTGAATCTTAACAACCTAGAAAATCAACAGTAAAAATAAATTGCCAAAGTCTTAGAACCAAGCCAGGTTAGAGTTTTGATTGTGTGATACCTTAGACCTCCTTCAGTGGAGGACCATGAGATATATACAAACGATTCCTTAAGGGCATCAAGTGTTTCAGCTACATGGCTTCTGAATGCCCATCTCTTTTTACTTTTTAAGTCTTTATTGATACATTCAGACCAATAAAGCCAAGCCACACTACCAGTGGCATGCATGTTTCAGCCTTTTTATTGACCTTGTCAGATAGCTTGGCTATACTTCAGAAACACAGGGTCTTTAAACCCAATTGATTCCCATAAAGATTAAGGTGCCTGCAATGGCTTGAATGTAACCTCAAAAAACGTAAACATAGGACCTTCGACTAATTTAAACAAAAATAGACACAGTCTATGGTTTGTCTTGTATTTTGACCTGACCTCAAACTTCTGTGACTAAGACAGGATCCCCCACTGACAGAGCACTGGTTGTCTAGGTATCAGACGAATGGCACAAGGAAATGGGGGATTGACCACAATCATATACTGGTTATATGAAATGGGGTAAATATAAAAATCACACCCTCAAGATTAACTCAAGCAACAGAGACAAGCATCGCTTACACTTTTGGTGTTTCAAATGGATCCTCACCAATAGGTTTTGCAATGTTTAACATGTAAATCAAACCAACCACACTTGTGGTAAGTGAAAAAGATCTGTTGAAACATTGTAGCTAATGCTGGCTTACATGTAATGACACTCAGCCACCACAGGTTTTAACTTGATGACAAACTGCAATTTTGATTTTTGATTCTTTGTTTGTTATATGTTTCCTTTCTACTGTACTAGTTCCTGTAATCTGAAGAAGCTTGGGTTTCATAGCTTTTACATTATTCTTACTTTTCCAAGAGTGACACTAAAACATGTAAAATCTAACACTAAAAGTTGGAGCCCTACAAAGGACCACACTGGCAGAAACCCTTTTATAAGCCACTGAGCAAAATGACGACACTCAAATAACAGATGGATACTTTAATTAGTTAACTCTGGCCCCATAAAATGGGTACTTGTATTTTACTGCTTTTATTCATTCCACTTCAATTTTGGACAGACTCATCATATAGATAGATGACATTGGATGCCTCATAAAAGTAGGTACCCTTGAGTCACTGTTGATGTTAACTCCAGCACATGCTGTTCCCATTAACCTGCAAAAATAAAGGATTTCTCAGTAGTTAAAACAATCTGTAAAAAAGACTTTCAAAACTGGAAATATTTATTTATTTATTTATTTATAATAATATTGTAAATGAATCTGCTTCCTTAACAAGGAGATGGAGGTGAATAACAGCCTAACCAGTCTGTAACTCATATTCTAATTAGGGATTGGGCCTTCCTTCCAATCAACTGGCTTTACTATTAGCCAATCCATGACTCTTATTCTAATTAGGGACTTGGCCTCCCATCCAACCAGCAGGCTCAACTACCAACCAATAAGGAACAGTAGCTTTACCCCCAATAATAAGGGTTGTTTTTCCACCACTCCCCCTTGTTTGAGGTTATTTAAACAACTGGAATTGTAATGTTTTTTAAGGAAGAAACATTGTATTTGATGAAGTCAGATAGGTGAACTTAAAGCTCAAAGATGGATTGTTTCATGTTTTTATTATTTGATTTTGAGAATCAAGTAATTGATTAGACTTGGATAGCTGTCTGCCTGCAAAATACATACAGGAATACAACAGTGGATCACTTCAAATAAAAAGGTTTTTCCTTTTCTTTTTTACTTATCTGGCAGAATAAGGGTATTGATCCCATTATTTTACCTGCAGTTCCCAGTTTAGCAGTCACTTTTTACAATATATTGAAATACTCAGTCTGCAAAGTAAGAGTTGCAAAAACTAAACCCAGAGGAAAAAACTCAAGGACATACATGCAGTGAATGTAGGAACAGTAAGAACTTTATCACAGTATTCATACACTACATGTGCTATGCTGTAAACAGGCTATAGCCAAGAAAATTAAAAAAAGACTAATATAGAATTAACCTTCAATATAACATAAGATTATTATGTATCATTTACAGGAGGAAGTCGTACTATAAATAGAATTAGTGATCTAAGACTGGGGGATATAATTAAGAGATTTCATACTGCCTTCTGGGTTCATTTAGACAAAGTAAAATCCAAACCAAAGGGGAAAAGGTCACACATGCAAACCACTCTGTAAGAACTTCAAGAAAAAGCTAGACAAGCTAGAGTTTTCACTGTGAGATACCTTAAATCACCTGTAATGGAGGCCCATGAGATATATGCAGAAGACCCCTTAAGGGCATTAAGTGTTTCAGCAACAAGGCTTCTGAATTCCCATGAATTTTTACTTTTTAAGTCTTTATGTATGCATTCAGGCCAACAAAGCCAAATCCCACTAGCTGTGGACATCCATGTTTTAGCCTTTTTATTGACCTCATCAGCACAGCATAACTAGATTGTTTGGCTATAGTTTAGAAACATAGGGTCATTAAACCCAGCTGATGCCTATAATCATTAATGTGCCTGCAAAATATCACAGCATAAGTGGATTGTTTGGCTATACTTTATTCTGTGCGACTAACTTTGTCTCACATTTGACTTGCAATGCTTTATTCAGCTAAGTATTGCATAGCTCTCCCAGAAGCTCTGGCTCTGTGTTTTATTTAATTTTTTTTTCTGTATTATTTTTGTCTCCATGATCCGTGGTGGTGGTGCTGTGGTAGCATTGTCGCCTCACAGCAAGATGTTGTCCCATTCGATTCTCAGCTAGAGCGTCTTCTGTGGAGACATACATGAATGGGCATACCTTCGTTGAAGGTTGTGCATTAGGGCCGGCAACTCAGCACGTAAAAATCAACTGCCAATCATTAGCAGACTGGAGTTCCGCTGTGGCGACCCCTAACCGGGAAAAGCCAAAAGGCACAACAACAACAACAACATTATTTTTGTCTCCATGACTCCAGACCATAAAGCCTTCTCTGATCAGACATTAAACTGCATATGAGAGGTGCCATTCAGGTAGCCGCAAGGCACTTTGTACTCTTGGTGCCATTCTGGTAATGACAGCATTCATTCTATTTAAGACCTAACTCCATTGCTGCTGGTGGTGATGTAAGCACACGCATCTCCACAAGGACCACCTAAGCCCCTTTCTTCATGCATGTGTGCTCCCCCACATCTACTGACAAAGACTACCATCACTGAATTTGTCACTCATGCCTGCATCATGATGAAGCTCTTCTCTTCAGCTGAGAATCTATTATTCAAGAAGTGATGAGAGCCAGATGGAAACCACCCCCCCATAGGATGACATGCCCATCTTCTCTAGCTATGCCATCAATGACGTATCAAAATCAGGAAGGCTGGGCTGTAGTCAGGGCTTTATTTTCTATGTCACTGACACAGGTTCTAGCTCTGTATTGTTATTATTATTATTATTATTATTATTATTATTATTAATAATATTTTCTATTTTTTTGTTGTGTACAACACTATAACACATTCAATCAGCATGTAAAAAAGTTTCATGGACACGTGTGCTCGGTGTGTGATTGTATCTTGCTCATACATTCATACAGACAAATGTGCGTGAGACAGAGAGCCTGATTACATAAAGGTGTTCATGTATGAAGAGGTTATAATAATTATGGGCCAGTGTCATACAGCGAGTGAATAAAGAGACCTTATACTTTAGGATAGATATTATATTTTTAAAGTCAGGCTGTACTACTATATTTGTACAATTTTGTACTATGCTGCAGCAGAACTCACCAAATCATGATTCTGCAAGTGTTTCTTACTGAAGCAGGTTGTTTTTTTGAGCACTTTTGAGACCTTGTACTTCTTTATGTTAGTTAGGGTAGTGCATGGCCCAGTCAAAAATGATATAGACGAGGACTTTCTTTCCATGGAAAATTAGATTTCAAGCCTTTTTAATACAGTGAGATTTAGTGAGGGGAGCTTTGAAAAGTTTATCACCTGAAACAAATCTGGTCTCAGTTGGTCCTGATTTAACATATTGCTCTATACAACAAATCAGGCAGCAACAGAGACCAGTAGAATATCTATAACCAGGGAGGGCATTTAAAATCCTTAATAGGAGACCAGTCAAAGTCTCAGTCAAAGATGTGCTTTACTACAGTGCTGACCATTACTACAGACGTTCTTATTCATATCAGAAAACTTGCTGTGGTCATCTACTTCTTCTGAGCCAGAATAACCAGGCATGAGTCTCAGATGCAACCTTATTCCACAACGTGCTTTTTTCTTTCATGTTGTGCGTCCTTTCAGTAGTGGCTGCACTCTTAATTTTCTCAGCTTGATTACTCCTCTGCACTGTGCTGGTTATAAGCACAGGTGTAGATATTTTGTAAGTAAACAACACTGAAAATGGTGGCAATCTACTTTAAATATCACCAGTTCCTCAATCACTATTAATGTAATATTTTAGATTAGTGCTATTTTTAACCAAACTGCAATACATTCATTCCTGTGATGCATTAAAAAGGTGCACCCAATAATACTTTTAATACCCACTTCCTTATTATGACTAGGGACTGTGTTTCCATTATTACAGTAGCATTGTAACCCTGGCGTTTCTCTGTTCCCAGTAGTACCTTATACAGATAATAGGTGGACTCCTTTCCCTGTCCTTTTACCACAGGCTTTGTCTTCCACAGTAGCTATCCCCAGCCTGCACATTCCATTCCATTTTCTTGATGAGGCAATATATCTGTCTGGTCTACGCTTTAAGTGCATACAATGTTCAACCTCCCCTTTATCCCTACCTTCCCCTCCCTCTCCACCTGTTCCATGTCTATTTTATGGCTTTGTGGATTTTATCTTCACTATCCATGTGTCATTTGCTACTCCCTGATCCTAGTATTAATTTTTAATAATTTGTATTTGGAAACAATGATAGTCTGTAACATTACCAAGTCTATCAAGTGAAAATGTCCCCGTTTCTGAGGTTCTTAACTTATGGTTGCAGTTTAACTCCCGAAAATCAACCTTGTTTAAAGACATCTCATTTACATTTTTATAAATGACTTAAAATTGTATAATTCATCAAACGAGAAGCTGAAAACACAACTATAAATGGTTAAAACTGTCTCAGATGATACGAGAATGACAATTTGGTCCTGATAAATTTGCAAAAGCAACATTTATCGAGAAAGATACAGCACCAAGAAAGTATCAACCTGAGACAGGAATGTGATATAAAGAAACTTTAGAAGGAGTGTGTGTGGGTGGCCATGGTGGTGCAGTGGTTAGCATTGTTGCCTCACAGCAAGAGGTTCTCCGGTTCGATCCTTGGCTGGGGTGCCTTCTGTGTGGAGTCTGCATGTCCTCCCTGTGGTTGTGTGGGTTTCCTCTGGGTGCTCCAGTTTCCTCCCACATCCCAAAGACATGCTGCAGGTGGATTGGACACTCTAAATTGGCCCTAAGTGTGAGTGCGTGTGTATGCCTTCTGTGGAAGGTTGGGCGCCGGGCTGGCAACTCGACACTGTAAAACTCCACTGCCAATCATGAGCAGACAGGTGATCCACTGTGGCGACCCCTAACTGGGAAAAGCCGAAGGAAGAAGAAGAAGGAGTGTGTGTGTAAATATTTGGGAATCATTGAAGGGCCAACAGTAAAACATGAATAAATGAGGATAAAGTTTGGGGTGATTGCCCAGCCTCAAAAAGTATTTGATTAGTTGGACACGAAACCAAGAAAAATGCTTCATGCTTATCAAATGTTATATAAAAACAGTGTATACCAAGATTATATATTCCTTGCTCTGAAGGAGGTATGAGCCTCCTCAAAATCGACTACACACATAGATCTATATCTGTGGGACTGCACAAATATTTGCTGACCAAACCAGATCCAAACGTAATGATAGTTTTAAAACATGATGAGAAGAAGTCTAAGATGACATCTTTGCCTAGTTCAGCAGAAGTATTTCAGAATCAAGCAGGAATGGAAATCAAACCAGAGGTAGACAAAAATCAGACTGCAACTGAATGTGCCAAAAAACAAAAGAAAAAATATAAGGAAAAGGATCAGACAAAATGGAAGACTATTTGAAAGTCCAGAAATACAGTGGCAAGTACAAAGATCTTCTGGAACAATCTCATGTTGACCAAGATCACACACAGACATGGTTAACAATGGGTGAACTGAAACCAGAAGATGAAAGGTTAATAAGAGCAACCCAGGATGGTGACCCAGGATAGTGGATTATGTACACTTTGCATTATAAAGTCCCCTGAAAGCTGAAGCTATGAGAGAAACAGACAAATGCAGGTTCTGTAAAACAGAACAGGAAACAGTCACACATCTTGTTTTTGATACGATACGCTCATGGCAGAGGGACTGTATACCAAAAGACTTAATAATGTGGCAAGACTATTGCATTTGGGATTGTGCAAATATTACAATAAAGAAGTAGCTAAGAAGTATTGGAAACATGAACCACAAAGCATTTTAGAGAATGATGAAGTTTGTATCACATGGGATCACCTTTTACCAACAGTTCAGAACATAGATGCAAGAAAACCAGATACAGTAGTCCATAAAAAAGGCAAAAGTAGCATTAATCATTGAAAATTGCTAGACTCAGTGAGTAGTGTCTTCCATACAGACAGACATGAAATCATAATAATACAATACCCGCATTTGCAAGCAGAAACTAGAGAAACATGAAAGAAAGATATATGGACAGTTTTAATAGTTGTAAGAACAACAAGACTTGTAAAAAAGAATTTGCAATCATATTTAAATATGCGACTAATACATGTAGCCCTGTATTAATTACAGAAGGAGGCAGTTCTGGGCACATTGTGAGTGCTGGGAAGAGCACTCTTGGCTAATATCAAAGATTGAAATAATACTAATTTCATGAAGTCTAATCAGACTCTGATTAAGAATGGGGTACATTCCCATCATGGTACTAGAAA
>NC_056728.1:15845377-15925377 GCF_019279795.1 Protopterus annectens
GCCCAGATGTCTACAGGACTGGACATCGTGTTGTGATACCAAGTCTGATGTTTACTCAGGATACTTATCCCATGAAGGATATCCAAAAATTGAACAAGAAAAGAACCTTCGATTTTTTTGGATGTACAAAAATGTGATGGGGTTTTACATGCAAGGGATACATAGTTTGCAATCCTGACACTGCCTAGGGTGACACTGCCTACTACATATGAGTAGTGGTCAGTATGTGTAGATATGGCTGCGCCAAGCTAGTAGCCCGAGTATGGCTGGATTTGGTGGACGTTCAGGAATGGGGGCGGGTTGTGTGCTGTAGAGGGGATGATGGGTATTCAAATATGCATCCAGGTGTGTTGCAGTTGGGTGGCTCAGTTCCGTCCAGACCATTCTGTGGGTATGTGCCGGTGACATTTCTGTACATGTGTATTGCACATTTTAATATTCATAGGTTTGTGTGATTGTGCTCTACAGTATGGCCTGTCAGGTTGTATTGCGGATGTGTATGTTTGTTCTTTGTGTTTCTTTCTGATTCACCCGCTGCTCCCTCATACACCTCCAGTTCACCTATTGTGCATCCAACACAGTCTCGCCTTTGTGGATTATAACATTACCCATCCCCCCCAACACATATTCCAAACACTCCATCCATCCCTTCTTTGGTTGATGGCCCATGGCACGGTCAAGGGAACACATTGCATACACTACATATGTCAGGTACCTGTATGGTTATGAGGACTACCCTGGCATTTTTCACCTTCCACATGCTGTACATCATGCACATAGGTACACGCAAATACTTATCTTTCATGACATGGTAGGTACACCCGGGTAATACCCGTTCAACTTTGACACATCCTGACAAGAATGGCTTCGACCACATATGGGCAGATTTTGGCCGAATGCTCTGACCATTGGTAGGGTTGCCACCTTTTCATATGGCCAGGATGGGATATATTCCAGACACAAATCAGATTCTACAGGACAACACATACCCACAGTCAGTACAACGGATAATACTTTTGTTTTATGCCTACATGTTAGCTTATTGTTGTAGCAGTTTATATGCTCCTTCTGTTTTGTTTACTTGCTTATTCTATTTCTTGTAACATGTGGTATGTTAAATACGGAAATAACTATTGTATGTGACTATTATATGCAATGTGGGACATAATTATGTCACACGGTCGCAAGACATTTTACATTTATAATGGTTTTGGTATGGACACAACTGCCCAGCTGTGTACTATCCCTCACAATGTGGGACAGGTGGTAACCCTGACCATTGGCATAGACTTAGCTATTGGCAGCGCGCTAACATGATGCGTTTCACTTCCACTTGGTATAACTATCAACACTGCATTAGAATATGGGCACACAGTTTTAAATGTCATTTGTTTGAGGGATGGAGATTCAGTATTTGCTAACGTGCATTTGTGTTTGCTTCTTAATTTTGTGTTCGCAAGAACTGTCTTGCATGCTTTGCATACATTTCAGCATCCACAGACACTGACAGGTGTGATTACTATTGCAAGCCGACTGTAATATTCAGCATTTTAGGTTGCACGTCAACAGCCGACACTTCCACGCCTCTGTGCAGTACTTCAACACGCCCCATGCACTCATT
This sequence comes from Protopterus annectens, assembly GCF_019279795.1. Classification (NCBI taxonomy): domain Eukaryota; kingdom Metazoa; phylum Chordata; order Ceratodontiformes; family Protopteridae; genus Protopterus; species Protopterus annectens. The sequence continues at coordinate 15,846,999 of NC_056728.1, forward strand.
TCCTATGCACATGGCTGTGGCGGCAGCGTGCCTTCATTAATATGCATATGGCACTACTGCGCCATCTGTATGCCGCACGGTCGGTGCAAGCCTAATGCCAGTCTTGCGCCGAGCTTCATGAATCCCGGGGACTGTTTTTCAAATATGTAAGGTTTTCACTTAAAAACTTTGATAGAAAGAAGGAAAAGGGTTGTTTAAAATGGGAAAGGGCTCACACTCCCACTGAATGAATTTCAACCTCGAAGGCCACTATGGAGTTGACTCCCTTGACCTCAAGGGCTGAGATGGTGATTGTTGTTGAAGATTCTCCCAAATATTAATAGAAATAAAAGCATAACACAGACAAACATAGGCAAACTTCTCTGGTTTCTTAATAAACAAAGCTAGACTGGATAATAATATGAATTCTATTCTATAAAATGTGTTTAAAACTAACTACTGCTTGCTTCTGAAAAACGGGATGTTTCAGAAGTACCTGCTAAACTGGTTTTGGATGAAATTAATGTAGATAGTGTATATAGTGTACTGTTATCTGTAATAATGTAGTGCAGTCATCTTGAAAAATGATTGCACAGTTAGCTGTTAAAGCTGTTGTTTTGGCACGATTATTCTATTTTCCTGAAATGTAATTTTAGCTATTCTAAATTATATATAACATTTAATGTCATTCTGTAAATACTGGTAAATAGCCGCGGTGGTACAGTGGTAGTGTTGTTGCCTCACAGCAAGAGGTTCTCCTGTTCGATTCTCAGCTGGAGTGCCTTCTGTGTGGAGTCTGCATGTCCTCCCCATGGTCGGGTGACCTCTGAAAGACATGCGTTAATGGGTGTGCCTTCACTGAAGGTTAAGTGTTGGGCTGGCAACTTGGCACCATCAAAATCTACTGCCAATCATTAGCAAACCAGAGTTCTGCTGTGGTGACCCCTAACCGGGAAAAGCTGAAAAGACAAACTGTAAATACTGGTAAATATTTGGCCTATTATCATCCTGCCTGCTATATAGAGTGAGACCACACACTGCTAACATAGACCTCCTCAAAGAATTATTTGATGTTTAACTCTGAAATCTATATTGTTCTAATTTCTCACTTAAATGCTGTTATTTATTCTTTAATGCTATTTCTAAACTTACGTTGTGGCCACAAAGGGTCAGTTAACCAGCCCATCTACTTAGTTGTCAATTAATAAATAAATAAATAACCTGATCAAGACAGTGCCTTCTCTCGCTGGACGAGTGGTGTCTCAGTCCATGGGCTTAAGAACAACAACAGCAAAGTCCAGGTCCATCCCCATTCCTTCAACAAAAATTGCCCATTATAAGTTTGTGGAAGCCTTCAACAGAGCCTAGAAAAAGATGTCTGCTACCACTACCTTGACAGGTTTTCTTACAAATAGAGGGATGTTTTCATGCCTTCCTTTTCCTACAGGTTCTTCCTGGTTTTCCTCACCAGCCCCTATCTCTACACTGATTCCATTGAATGTCTGTCTAGTAGGGACACAGAAGATATTCCATGGGTAAACATGCGATCACCCATCCACTTGTCAAGATGTCACCTGTAGGAGGTCAGTGGGTGGCTCTGCCTATGCAAAACCGGGACTACACTCCAGAGTGAGTGGAGGCTTTCTGATAATAATCTGTCCCCCCAGCATGTCCGTTTAACATCAGTGCTGAGGTATATGTCCCTGGAGTGTGTAGCAGCAAGGGAGTCGGATATCCTGAGGTGGAGCATGTCCAGTAAGTCTGGATCAGATATTGCCTTCAACTACAGGCACACAACACATCTGTGTAGGTGGTAAGTGACTGAGTAGAGCTGGAGTTACTGTATCGGAAGTGTGCAGGGCATCTGTGTGAGTCCCTACATCTGCACGAAGAGTAACATTTGTGGCCATTACAGTTGCTGCAGGTGTCAGGTAAGGTACATCCCAAAGGTGGCATAGTAACCAAGCATGGTCGTGAAGAGTATAGGGGCACAATGACCACACATGATCAACATGTGAAACCATGTGGGATATGGTGGGCTATGTAGACATACTGTCTAACCACTATGGCAATAGGATTGTCAAAGGCGAGAGTAGGAACAGGTTGTGTCCCCAAACCCGTAACAACTACTGCTGTATGTAATGGATTACAACCTATGTGGTAATGTGTGGGCATCTTGTCATCCTCAAAGGGGATGACTATGCAACTAATGGCATGTAGCCGTGGGCCATGGCTCAGGCACCAGTCAACCTATCTCTGTGAGACCCTGTATGAGTATGCATGTGCCAGCAGGAGAGCTGATTATGGCACCCAGTTTGCAGTCATCTGCGAACATGGGCAGCCATATCCCTCCTGTGATAGCCTGTACATCACACAAATATATACTGAACAAGAGAGGTCCCAGGACTGAGCCTTGTGGGATGCCATGTGTAACTGATGTATAGTCAGACATGGCACCTGCAATACTGAGCATGTGTGTGCTATCCCTGCTCCAGGTAGCAATCCATCGTGTCAGATATGTGCCGATATTGATGCTGGTGAGCCTATGCATAATGGCCGAGTGGGGTATTGTGTTGAAGGGTTGTGCAAGGTCCAGGCAGGCTGTGTGGACAACCGTCCCAACACTAATGGACCTGGTAACTGTTGAAAAAATATGAACAGGTCCAACAGGCAAGATCTGCCCACAACAATACTGTAATGTGTAGGACCCAGTGTCTGTAGGTTTCCCATGTCTATGTGCATGAGTCCCATTACAATACACTCCATAGCTTTGCAGAACAGGCTAGTTAGCCTTTTAGGCCGATATTGTCTGTGATCTGTTGTGGCAGTATTCAGTGGAGCGGGACCACTATCGCTGTACGCCATTCCGTGGGTACATATCCTGCAGTAACTCATATCGAACAGTGACGTAATGTGAGTGTTACGTCTGTCATGAAGGCTGTGTACGACATAGGCTGGGACACCGTCTGGTCCCATTGATGCTGTGTTGCCCGCTGTGGAGAGGGCAGCACTCACCTGTTTACTCGTGATGTCTGGGAGGTTACACTCTGTTGGTATGGACAGTACCACCTTAGGGGAGATGGGGGGGACACATCTGCAGTGAACCTGTTTGCCAGGATAATGGCAATGTCAGTGGGTTCAGGGTATGTTTAGTCAGTATGCAGTAACACACAGCATATCAGTGAGTGTCCAGCCAGGTACCTGAATCAACTGAAGAAGGCCTTGTGAATGTCCAACATGTCTGGTGCAATTGCCCGTTAGAAGCATGCCTGACATAAATACCTGAGTGATTGTAGCAGTCCGCTAGTACAGATCACAGATGCCTTCCCTGTCTGGGATTGTGCTCTATCATGTAGTAGCTTCCTCCATTTGTTGTAAAGAGTATTAATGGCTGGGGTCTACCAGACAGGTCCACTGCCATTGGAGGAGTGAGTCCAGTTCTTATTTTGGATGTAACGATCCATGCGATCCACTAGGTGTCCATAGAATGTGTATGTAAAGGATTCAGCAGTCTGAGCCATACTTACCACTGACCCAGGGTCTCTGAAGGATACCACCGTGGTTTGGAGGAGTGTGACATTTGCTTTTGGGAAGTTCATCAAGATTACCCAGGATGGGTGTGGGGATGGGATATGGATGTCCAGTGAGATAAAGTATGTTCTGCCCTTGCCAATGAGGGGTATATCACAGGTGTGGAACATACAGTCCCCATGTCGGTGATGATCATGTCCAATATGTTGTCCCCTCTTGTGGGTGTGGTGACCGGTTGTGCTATAGCATATGAGTTTAGAAATAGTAGCAACTGTTGGACGAGGGTGTTGGGGTCTGAGTACTATCCACAGTCAATGTGTGGGTATTTGACGTCACCCAATATAATGGTGTTTGGGGAGACCTTCATATGGTCCAATGTTCCCAGGAAAGCTGAGTGAGGTTGCTGAGTTGGGGAGTATGGTCTGTAGCAGGCAACAAACCAAAAGGCAGATTTGCACAATGTTAGGTGCATATGTATGGTCCATGATGCATTGTGCAGTGTTACCAACCTGGAGGTATGTGTATCTGTGATGTATATGGATACTCCCCCTATTTGTGTTGGCCATTCCGAGTTATGTGGTCAGAAAGCATGGTACAAAATACAACCGGGTAGTGCTGGTGTGCATGTGGGAGCCTCAACCATGTGTCTGTTAGTGCACAGATATTGCTATCCTCCATACTGAGGAGATTCCTGAGTGGGTGCACTTTGAGGTTAATACATCTGGTGTTGAGCAGCATTACCCTCAGTGTCGTGTACTCTGTAATGTGTATGGAGGTGGTTCTGTCCTTTGAACCCTGATTAAATAGGGCAGTATGGTTGCAGCAAGTGCCCTAGCCAGTATTCTAAAGTCCAAGGGTGACAGGTGCAAGCTGTCCATAGGGAAGCTACGTGGCATGTCGAGCATGTCACCCCAGGGTGACAGACGCTGTATCCCCTTTGAATAACACCAATATGTTAGCCAACTGTTAAACGTGATCAGTTTGTTGGTATACTGTGACATCATACTTGATGAGTGTAAGATGCTAGACAAGGTCAGGGTAATACTGGGCTGGGCTACATGATCACAGAGTTCCTCTATGTTTCATGTCATGTGGTCCAGGGAGGAACGTCTGAGGTTGTACGCACCAGCATGGACAATGATGGAGCCAGTCCTGGACTTGCTTTGGAGTGACCTGAGTGCATGTGTTATGTGGCGGATCCTGGCACCTGAGAGACAGCTCAAAGTGACTATTCCCCTGTCTGGCCTGGTGAGTGGGACGATAGTGTGTTTGACAGTAAGTGTCACCTATAACAGGTGTATCAGGTGTGTTGTTTAGCCCAAAGGGCAGTGACTGTGTGGCACACTGACATTGTGAACTGTGTGACATGTGGGCATTGTAGTGGGGTAGCAGTTGTATGTGTGTCTGCTTTGGAGGTCTCTGCTGCTTAGACAGAGTGTATGTAGAGCCTCCGAATATGTGTATGTGTGATAATGTATTTTTTTTGCTGTCACTATCGGTGTATTTGAGACTGATATGTGGTGTGTGTGGTCACCCTCCCCACCTGATAGACTATGCCAGTCATTGGTCGAGAGAGCTCAGCATCCTGTATGTCAATATTGTTACATCTCCCACATATATGTGAGTGTGATGTGAGGAGGAGAGGGTTGTCTGTGTACATGAGGCAGATGTGACATTGTGTCATAACCACAATATTCAGTAGCTGGACTGGAGAGTACACATGAAACCGACCCCTGGACATGCCAGTGTATTATGATGACATACTCTGTTGCCTGATCACAAAGGATCAGTAGGGTGTTAAGTGTGTAAAAGAGTATAACCGGGGTTAGTGCTCAGGTTTGTCGGTGTTTTGTAAAGAGTAGCTGAGAAGGAGTCCAGACTGAGAATCATGACATGTCCTTCAGCTATGTACTAAATAGTAATGTACACGCATATATGTGCTGAGTCAGGGACAACTGTACCTTACTGACATTGCCGACATCCTGTCAGACAGGCCCATGTATACATACCCACCTCCCACTGACGATAGTCCCTGACATCATACCAGGAGATATCACGTGTAGAATGGCTGAACAGCTCCCCCAAAGCCAAAAAGCAAAGCAGCAATTGGATCACATTGTTTCCCAATATGTGTCATGCATGCACTACAGAACAAACAGACCCTGCACCTGAACAGTCTGTTGAGCCTCACCCACTCCACAGGACCTGGAACCGTCGAATGTGTTACAGTAACATATGGCACTCCCCACATGTGTGGGTGCACAACACACCATGGGAAGTATAGTCCAGTAAGCCTATAAAGTCTGATCTGCAAGGCCATGGAGTGCATCATGGCAGAAGTCATAAACAGAGCTATTGGAAACCGCCAAACACACAACCCTACCAACTGTGGTATGTTCATGTGCAGATCATGGTTCCCAAGCATGCTACACCATCTGCAAGGCAGCCACCCAGGACATACATCATGGAACAGAGCTACACATGTCCCACATAGAGTTTGAACAGCTCTTCATCAACATCACAGACACATGTTGTATCCACAAAACCAACAATCTGTGCATAGATATGTGTTGACATATGAAGGGATGTCAATGTGTCCATAGATAGATCACACAAGGTGAGACTCACAGGGTCCTGTACAAGCTGTTGATACCTGCCGACCTACATGGATCATTCCTGGGATTGCATAAAAATGTGCACACATATTACCATGTCCAGTCTGATGATGTCATCATCCTATAGATATACCAGGAGAACTGAAACCACCCAGTAAAGCATATAGCGTGCCGTGTTAACGTGTAACTCTCTAGTATCATGACATAATTAGGTAGGGGTTTGAGTCCTGCAAATGCTATGTGTGTGATTTCCTTTGAGAGGAGTAGCCTTTTTGGAGACTGGGAAAACACATTAAAAGAGGTACATCCCTCTTTGGAAAGTCTGATGATGTCAGCATCCTACAAATATTCAAGGAGAACAGCAATCATACAATAATGCATATAATGCATTGTGTTAATGCATATCTCTCTAGCATCATCACATAGTTAGGTAGGGGTTTGAGTCCTGCAAATGCCAAGTGTTTGTGGGGGGGGTGTATGTGTGTGATTTCCTTTGAGAGGAGTAGCCTTTTTGGAGACTGAACACATTAAAAGAGGTACATCCCCCCTTTGGAAAGTCTGATGATGTCAGCATCCTACAAATATTCAAGGAGAACAGCAACCACCCAACAATGCATACAGCGCGCTGTGTTAATGCGTATCTCTCTAGCATCATAACATAGTTAGGTAGGGATTTGAGTCTTGCAAATTCCAAGTGTGTGTGGGGGGGTGGTGTGTAATTTCCTTTGAGAGGAGAAGCTTTTTTGGAGACTGGGAAAACACAATAAAAGAGGTACATCCCTCTTTGGAAAGTCTGATGATGTCAGCATCCTACAAATATTCAAGGAGAAGAGCAACCACCCAGTAATTCATATAGCGTGCGTGTGTGTGTGGGGGGGGGGGTGTATGTGTGTGATTTCCTTTGAGAGGAGTAGCCTTTTTGGAGACTGGGAAAACACATTAAAAGAGGTACATCCCTCTTTGGAAAGTCTGATGATGTCAGCATCCTACAAATATTCAAGGAGAACTGAAACCCCCCAATAATGCATATAGTGCGCTGTGTTAATGCGTCTTTCACTTGTATCATAACATAGTTAAGTAGGGGTTTGAGTCCTGAAAACGCCAAGTGTGTGTGTGTGTGTGGGGGGGGGGTGTATGTGTGTGATTTCCTTTGAGAAGAGTAGCCTTTTTGGAGACTGGGAAAACACATTAAGAGAGGTACATCCCTCTTTGGAAAGTTCGATGATGTCAGCATCCTACAAATGTTCAAGGAGAAGAGAAACCACCCAGTATTGCATATAGCGCGCTGTGTTAATGCGTATCTCTCTATTATCATAACATAGGTATGGGTTTGAGTCCTGCAAACGTTGAGTGTGTGTGCCACAGGTGGTCAATGCAGTGTGGGTTTTGCTTTTACTACGGTATGACATATGTTTCAAACAGTATGTGCATTGCACACATCGGGTATCTGCATGTCAAATAAATTTGTGTACATGTGACCTCAATCAGTACATAGGTATGAAGCCTGCATACTACATGAATACATTTGTAACCTTCGACAGATTGTGCCGCTGCTTCTCAGATCATAGGTCACATATGTATGCATCAAGCCCAGCCAATATAGTGATCCATGGCCAAGGACATCCCTGCCACACATACCCATGACACGTACTATAGAGTACTGTGAGTGAGGGTAATTGCCGGGGTATATGTCAGACATGTTCATACACAACAACAATGGACAGTCATTATAGGTGTGCACCAGCCCTGTGGATATGCATGCAGGCCCCTAATGTGTTATGTGAAACACTGAGGGACCCCACAATAACTATGGATATGTAGATACCAAGGGACAGATGACATAACACGTGTCTGTCTGTACACATTGGTACCCAACATACATGTTCAGGGCTACCACCTATGTGGTACTGTCGGGATAGTATGTATAGTAAATGTGGATGACTATGCCATAGATGGCATACTGCTATACAGCATGTATTGGACAACAGGTATCTATCTGTATGATACCCTTGTGTAGGATATGCGTCCCATCCGGGGAATGCAATGTAGGCCAATGCATGCATTTCCAGATGTGGATGGACATATCCATAGTGTGTTTGCATGTACCTAAGAGGGCTATATGCCACACAGGTTTGGTCCCAGGAACGTGTGGCGGTCAATACCACTGGTTACTGTTATAGTATAGTAGTGGAAGGATCCAACTGTTACTGAGTTCCCTACAATTGTGAGTCATTTGTCAGGACATCATCTAATGATTGGTTATAGTCATGCTGTTGAGGTGGTGTACACTACCAGACTGCAGATCATTGACAGATATCAATGGTATCACCCACAGGATAGTGCCAACCCATGTCATACACACATGTGTACCCATGTTAGTACATATCTGTAGTAGAATGCATACTGGCCATTGAAAGATACCATGAGATGTTAACAATGTGTAGAACAGGGTATGTCACACATTCCACATGTCCATTATGCACGTACATGCAGACAGTGCGGACACACCATGTTCACAGATGTACACCCACTAATTTGTGATGCACACATCACACATGTACTGTCCACTCGCTAACACATGCTGGCAACACTGTACACTTCAGCCAAGTGGCACATGGGTGGACAATACATACTCAGGCCTAACACTGGTGTAAACAATGCTACAATGGCTATCAGAGCTGTGATGCATAATGCCTGCTCAGATATACCTACAGGGATATCAGTACACTTTCCTGTTGGCAACTTGCTACTATTGCTACACTGCTATAATGTCACCCTGTGCATCAGAACCATGTTAGCCTATTCCTGCATCAATGTGACAGATGACAGGAGGTGGCACAGGTGTCATCATATGCACAGGGTGTGTTGTAGGTTTGCCAGAGCCCGACATTGACCCATCCAATCAGCATGTCTGTGTGTGTGTGTGTGTGTGTGTGTGTGTGTGTGTGTGTGTGTGTGTGTGTGTGTGTGTGTGTGTGTGTGAGGGACAACAGTACTGCATGGGCCAATGTTGATGTAATGTGTGTGTGTATGTGTGAGCCCTAGTTGTATGGTAAATGTGTGTGTGTCTGCATGTACACAACTCCACCATGTGGCTGCCATATACGGGCGGTTGTGGGACAGCCACAGACTGTACCTGCTAGGCTGTACAGATCACTGCCTCCGGCCACGGACACAGTACCTGTGCCTAGCAGGGGTGCTACGGGCAGTATCAGGTACCAACCCTGACTGGGTGCTATCATCAGAGGCAGAGGTATGATGACTGGACCCATGTCCCTGCTGGGACTGGCCAGCGCCATGTGCATATGGTCTAGTAGGACGGCCAATGGACAGGCCAGCCCCAGCATTGCTGGGGCTGGTACTGCCACTACGGGAGTGGCTGTGATCCATGGTTGGTCCGTGATGACTGCCAGCTGATGCTGTTGTTGGCATGCGTCGACTTCTCATCCGTCCCTCACAGTCCTGGCTCATGGCTAACACATTGTGGAGGACATCTAATGTCTCCCTCCAATGGCTATCAATGACCTCGGTGTAATTCCAGATGGCACCGGCAAGGTCACGGATGCTGTCATTGATAGCAGTGCAATGGGCCCTCTGCGCCCTTAAACCCTGTCAGGTGTACCATTCCATATGTGCCTGTGCCTGCATTACAGCCCAGAACATACTGAAGGTTGTAATACCTCCGGGGGCATGTCTGCCAGGGGCAATACGACCAGTGGTGCTCCCCCAAGAACCCCTGGACATCCACCTATGTGGTACCATTCCAGTTATCCAGCTATGGCTGCTGTGAGGGGATGCACGTGCCATAGGTACCACACTCTCCTGGTCAATGCCAACTGTATGCTGTCCCTCAGCTACGTCCATTGGTGACGAGGGATGTATTGGCAGTATGAGTGTGCGCATAGATGGGGTTGACCGCTGTGTACTGTCAATTGGTGGACCAACGACAGACCCTGTCAGACCTTCCTGTGCCACAATACATGTCTCATCATCTCCACTATTAGTGGCGGTGACATCAGGTTCCCTGCTGCATTCAGCCACCCCTAACTCAGCACCTGTGGAAGGAAGACAGGAAACACACTTTACAATCTGTACATGGTGTTAGCACACATGCACACATGCACACATGCACACATACACACATGCACAGAAATACACTGCTCACCACAGCACATACACACACACACACAGCAGCAATCCAACACATACACAATAGTGGGTGATGATGGGTGACAGTATCACAAGGCAAACAGTCACCACACACGTGTCAGCATGCAGACCATGTATTGCTCAACACCATGCAGTGCAAGTGTAAACAGCCCTATCTAATGACATTATACATGGCTTTGATGCATGTGTGTAGTTGTTCAGTGATTGGCTACACCCTGGAACACAATGTGTACATGGACACAACATTGCTGTGCAAGTATTATCTGCTCTGCAATATCATGTGCACCATCACTCAATGGTATACATACCATGGCTGCATGTGTTATCTGTGTGACACATAGATTGCCATGTCTGATGACAGTGTCTGTGTCCATAGCACATAATAGTGGGCACAGGTGTAGCAAATGCATGCAATGTACAGACATGGGATGAATGGTGCATGTAGACGTGAAGGAATCCCAATGCTCGACATGGACATTGTACAGTGGTTATGGTGAGTGTGGGACATATTGCAGATATGTCGGTGCCTGCCATGACATGGCATGCTACATGACTGCAACATTAAACACCACACATACCCAATGTGTGTCATGTGACCTATACACCCAATAGCATTCCAGGACATATATGTGACTCTTTGTACAGATGGTGACTGCTGTTCAAAATGTGTATACTAGCATATGTAAGCACACACACAACATGCTATGCATAGTGTGTATAGGTGCATATGTTTGCACACACAGAACAATGAGGTACACAGCAAAGACTGCTATATGTAGTACTGTGGTCACTGTAACCAGATAGGGTGTAGTACCATGTGCCATCATCATCATCATTCATCTTGCGGTCACTCACGGCTACTACTGTGTGACAGACCACTGCCTAGCATGCTGTACCTGAACTGCAGTGCCGTGGCTATGTTCACTATTACCACAGACACTTTGTACATGGGTGTATGAGGTGTCCAATAGGGAGCATTGCCTAACATGACTGTGTTATGGGTTGAAGAGTGTTGCACAGCCCCATGATAGGCCTCTACCCCTGAGGTACATCATGTGTGTGTGGATGACATGTGGGATACTGAAGTGTGACCTTACAGCGGGTGTGTGGTTACGCCATATGTAGCATGACTTTGTGTACTGCATGTGATAAATGTGTTATGTTGTGTACAGGTGTTGCAACTATGCCTATCCAATGTGCAGTACGGGGTTGCCACAACTGTGTGTCATGCTCTGTGTATTGCATGTCATTGAGGCAGCTACTGACATTACTGAGCTGTGCAATGTCTCACAGCAAACATGCATGGCATGCATTATGCGTAGGTGTGTTACGTGTACATGGCCTACACCTCACCTATGACATGCATATTTCATTACCAACATTGCAGGTATAACACACTCACCAGCATAGATTGGCTGCCCTGCTGTCACACCAGAGGGACCTACGAGAATATGAGAGAGTTCGTCAGTGGCCACAACTGTGACATTGCTACAGTGGGTATGCTAAACTGCAGTACAACAACAGTCAACAGTCACAGGTGTAGGGATATTATTCAAACTATCCGTATTGCACAACACTAGGCAGCAGAACTGCTAAACACACAGTACACATCTCACATAGACATAATCTAACAATACAGTTAACTGTAGTCTACAGATAGGGTATGTTACCTGCTTGCTCCAGGTGGATGTGCTGGGTGGCTCTGGCCTCCATTACAACACATGTCAGAGGTTGATGTAGCTGTTGTCCAGGAGTCACCATGCTTAGGAGCAGCTCCTCCACTCTGGTGAGGGTGGGATGAATGGCCACCCCACCACCTGTGGCAAGCTGCTGTCTTTGGATATCAGACGCACACTGCCGGACTTGTCTAATTAAATCACTGCAGTGATGGCGTACCTGCTCATATGTCCAGTTATGCATGTCTATGTCATTTACCTGACAAACAAGTTCCTGCCACAGTGCAGTCCGCTCCTGCTGGTGCTGGCTGCTTCTGGAGAACAGCATTGTGCACCGCTGCAATAGGCTTTCAAGTATCACCTCTTCCTCATCCGCTGTGTATGCTGGGTTGCGTTGGTGGGCCATCTGGCTCAAAAAGATATGAACAATATGTGTGAGAGTGTCATGTGGCACACTTTACACCTTTACCCACAGATATCACTTTACTGACATATATACCATCCTATTGTCTGTCAGAGGTTACACACGTTCAATACCACTTATTGGTTCTCAGGCCACAACTAACTAACACTGCCTGGCAGACTCTATATATCACACCACTATACAACAGTACCCGACACACTGTTTGTGATACATTGCACAACCTCAAGACAGGGGTGTATATCACACCAATGCACGAACAGAGATGTCATCCATTGCAATGGATGTAAAGTACAGGTACAGTAGTACCAATCAACCACCATAGTCATTGATGCCATAGCCCTGCCTAACAGATGTGTACAGTTTTTACTATAGGTGGCATACTGCTGTAACAGACTATATATGTTGCTGGATACACACGTTTACCCGGTAACACTGCCTGGCAGACTCTATATATCACACCACTATACAACAGTACCCGACACACTGTTTGTGATACATTGCACAACCTCAAGGCAGGGGTGTATATCACACCAATGCACGAACAGAGATGTCATCCATTGCAATGGATGTAAAGTACAGGTACAGTAGTACCAATCAACCACCATAGTCATTGATGCCATAGCCCTGCATAACAGATGTGTACAGTTTTTACTATAGGTGGCATACTGCTGTAACAGACTATATATGTTGCTGGATACACACGTTTACCCGGTAACACACATATGATTGCAGCCATTGTACAGGCATAATCACACACACATCAGGCAAACATACAATGCACCACTGTATGCCAACACAGATGAGCATTACCTGTGTACCATATGGTACTGTGTGCCACTACTTACACACCCTTATGCCTGCATTCTGTCCTCTGTGCAGACTACAGGAAACACACATGACAGCGTTTCCAAGCAATGTGAACACACACCATACTGTGTTGTTTAGGCCTACAGCTTCAGGCAGTACTACAGTTCATATTGGTGATGGATTCACCAGCAGTACCACTCACTAAGCATACATGTATTGCTTTAGCCTACAATGAGACACCACATTCGTCAACCAAGAACTACGTCACATTATATGCCGTACTACTATGTCTGTCTAATAGTACATTACACATCAGTTGCTGTCCTCACAGCTAGGATAGGCACTACCATGTCAGATACAACATCACACTAAGCTATCACACCTTTACAGACCTTGCACACAATCAGCGTTACACTTATTCAACCTCACATAGCAGCTATTGCATTAAGTACATGTGTGAGTGCATAGTGCCATAGGTAGGTAATATGCTATTGGCCCTAGGGCCTACGGCAGCCTAGCCATATGCTACCCTGGCCTTTGACACACATGTACTTTGATTTCACTTGCCCCTGCCAACCTGAACCACAGAGGTGTTTCCTGGGGTGTATTACCAATTTCCCACACAATCATCAGGGGTATTCATAACAACTGCTAAGGAGGAGCCTTGTTTGCTATTGCTATGTCGTCTATTCCAGTGTATGGCATATCTCTGAGATGGGAACCTATCCCTCCAGCATGTGCTGTTTAGTGAGCTGACAAGGTTTAGGGCCCTAGAGCATGTATCCTGGAGGGATTGTGATATGTTGCCATGGTGGTTGTCACCCAGCTATGGGTGTGACATACCTCTGTATTTCTGGCAGAGGTCACCTCTGTGTGGCCAGTATGCAATACAGTATAGTTGTGGTTTTGTGAGTCAGTCTGCATAGGGCATCTGTTTGTGGCCAGTATTACCCTTTGGGAGGTCTGTCTGTGGCCTGTTCACCTGGTGTAGTTGTCATGTGAAGTACATACCACACTGGGCATTGTGATGAGTAGAGGGGAACTCTACCCTATACTTCCATAGATGACACACCTGTTGTCATGACACATACCACACAGACAGATTACAGGTGTAGTGTGGCACTGTCTTCATCAAAGCGGAGGCTACTGTCCACCTGTGTCCCATGTTCCCTTATCACACCTTCACTGTTAGGTAGATCTCTACCTATGTGGTAGTCAATGGGTACACTGTTTTGGGAAGATGGAATGGCACTGCAGTATCAACACTTGTCTACAGTCCATGCCTTGGTCACCACACACCTGTTGCGGTACATATAACCCCGTGTCTCTCTGTCTCTCTCTCTCACTCTATATGTGTGTATATATATATATATATATATATATATATATATATATATATATATATATATATCTATACACATACATGTACACATCCATTGCTGTACACATGGATGTACATATAGGCACATGTACAGTTCACCTTTCATGGTGGGGATATCACTTATGTGACAGTTGTGGGATGTACAGGTATGTGATTAAATTGCACAGTGTTGTGCAGAATGCATGTGGGTGTCCTCAGCCCTTGTAGCATTAGCAGGCTTCACTGGCTGTAACACAGAAAATCTGACAAATCTGTCCCACAGCATTTAACTACCACATGACATATATCAACACTACCATAGCTGGCCTTAGGCATAGGTCAACTGGGTGGCCGCCTAGGGCGCCGCTCTAGCAGGGGTGCTTTTCCACTATTTATGCGGTGTAGTAAGACAAGGATGGGGGCACCAGGAAGTGTGGTAGGGGGCACCGTGGCGCCCTTTTGCCTAGGGCACCAGTTGATCTAAGGCCGCTCCTGAGCACTGCATGCTGTTTTCTAGGCCACACACTACGATCTACATGGATATATGCACATATCAACCTTCACTGACAGATATCTGTCCACCCTTCACTAACAGTTGCAGTATGTCCCTTGCCCTATGCACATGGGCAGATACAGATAGATACATACTGCTGCCACACATGAATGATTTGCAGTGTGTAGAGTACTCTTCAGGAACATCTACAACATGCCAACACATACATGTGAGTTACATATCTTACCTTTGTATTTCCCTGCTCCGTGTGTTACGGTTTTGTAGTTTTTTTTTTATTGGTGGATTGTTTTGGGTTTTCACCCTCTAACCTTCTGTCTCAGTTTCTCACTCTGTTCTGTTTCTGTCTCAGTCTGTGTCTGTGTCTGTGTCCGTGTCTCTCTCTCTCTCTCTCACTCTCTATCTCACAGCACCTGCAATGATATAATTGCATGTGTGGACTGCAGGTACAGCCTGCTTTTCTAGGTATCTGCACTTGTGCATGTGACAGCTTCTGCACCAATTGCTGCCCACCATTCAGTAATTGCATGCAGCCTGCTGTTTGGTGATTGCATTACTCAATGTGATTGCAGCCCACTGCTATAAAATGTTAGCTTAGGTAGGCATAGCCCTTTCAGATTTCCAAGGTGGGGCCCATGCTTGTTTGCTCTGGACACCGTTATGTCAGTGTGAAGGTTGGTATATGTCTCTTATCTGATGCTAGGGTTGTAGCCAGTTATATGCATGTTGTACTCAAACCTGAATGTTGCTGCTTCCAGTACACACATCTCAGTGTAGACATGTACGCACCCCTCCAAATGCTAACACAGGATACATGGGAGTATGTACTTTTTTTTGACTTACACAATTAACTGCCATACAAATATGGTTAATGCACTGTATTCCTGTGGCCATTGTTTATCCTGGTCTGATACTGTGTGGTGTTTGTAAGGTGCTACTGTAACATTATTCCCTGCTAGGATGGCTGGTTCTCCTTTCACAGTCATGTCATGCAATTCCACAACCACTTCTGGTAAAGACCCACAGAAAAGGATTTGTGTTATACCATTACTAATTTCCATTTACATTCCCTCATTGTAATGCATGATATATTTATTTCAGAACCAAGTTATTTGTATATTTACTGTGGCTTAGTGGTAATTCATGCAGTCTAGTGTGTCAATGGTCGGGGGTTCGAGACTGGTAGAGTTTTTTTCTTTTGCTGCTCAGCAGAACAAGGGCCCTGCCATAGAGTGACTAAGGCACGTTTAAGCAGTTGTAAGCGGGTCACTCTCGCCTCGAGCTGGCATAGGGGATCAGCGACTGAATGCTGGATCTCCCTACGCACCACAACCCGGACCCTTCGAAGGGTGACAGGTGGCCCTTCTCCTCCCACGCTTGCCCCGGGGGGGACGAGCCCCATCCCCTGCAGTGCTTCCACCCGAAGGTGGCACAGGACCAACCGAGGAGGGGAGCCCGGGCTGGGCACTGGGCCTGCTGATGCCAGGTGCACTCGCCAGCTGAGGAGGGACAGGTGGGTCCGCTGGGACCGGCCTTCCCATATGTTCTGTGATTAGGTGTGTTTAATTACAACATAAGCAAAACAGCATTCCAGATTAGTTGTAACAGCATGCACTAATATTCCCATTAACACAACACACCAAGGTTACAACATTTGAACAGTAAGCATAACACATGCATATAATGAACCACAGTGGATATGCTAACAGCATGCAGGGATGTTTGGTAGCAAGAGGCCACCATGATTGTGGTGTTTAAACAGGGCACATGCATCAACGTGAATGCAAATATTTATAGAACAATAAGACATATGTCCCAACAAATATTTCAGACTACACATACCCATTGAGGTGTGGAATTGCATGGTTTATGCACATACAGTAGGGTGTAGAAAAAACCTCGGTTAACATCTTATAATTACCTTTTTGTCTACACTACATTCCTAGTGACTGCAAGTGTATATCCCCTACATGTATTATTACACTTGCCACCATACATTAGGTTGTGTAATGGGTTTGGCTAGTTCAATATATGCCTGACCTATATCTGACATACTAACTGTCCAGGATGCAGATGTTACTACTACATATTTCTTGATTGCATTTATATTTCTTTATCTACATATCTGGGATGTTTTCACATGACATTTTCACTGATTTGAACAGAACCCTGCATTTCTTGACACACACTCACATTTCTGGGGAAAATAACATGCTACACGTGTGCCAGATTTACTTATTCATGCCAGCCAGTAACTGACTGTTGTGGACTGTCTATATGTTTCACAGCTACTAGCACTTCCATCACCCACTTTATATGGGACTGCACAACTTTGGGTTGCCAGCACCTTTTCAAACAGTACTGTTTGTATAATGCAAGGGTACAACAACATTTAAAACTCTGTGACACAGACACACTCCGGGTTTTAGACCTTTATTAATGACATTACACACTTTTCCACAGGCTCATTCCTTTATTTGTTTTAACAGTGTATATGGCGGACATGTTCAAGGCATATCATACCTTTATTAATAGGTTAGAACACTCTTTTTTCAGGCTCACTCACTTATTTTATATGACAGTGCCTGCAGAGATATTATTCCAGACATATGTTACCTTTCTTAATGGGTTACTACACTCTCTTTCTGCCTGTCTGATGTTTTTATCTGACAATACATGCAGAGAACTTATTCAGGCAATTTTATGGCAGTATTATTGGACTACAACACTTTCTTTCATGCTCTCTCCCATATTTTATATAACAATACGTGCAGAATAATCACTAACCTGCCTGGTGGTGCAGCCTTAGCAGCCTATCAGCATAGGCTTGCTGATTCGCAGCACGGTCACCTGCAGCTGTAAAGTAAATGAAGGGATATTGAGACATACCTATCCGGTATGCATACTCCATTATCAATTCTTACATACTGCATTCCATGGCTACATACTCAGTTGTGGGGCATCCCGCATCCCACGGGCCTCCTGTATCCATTGGTTCAGGAGGTCCTGCTTTCGTCTCTTCAGGTCTGCATGGCGGTGACGGACCTGCTCACCAGTCCAAGGAACACCTGTGGCACTGGTGAGGTCATGAGCTAACCGGTTCTATGCCTCTGCCTTGTACTCCGTCCCTTGGAACTGGCCCTGCAGGAGTCTTGATTCATGATGGTGGACAAGGAGCCAAACCACGTATTTCGACTCCTCGATGCCCCAACGTTGCGCTCGGAAGCGTGTTCCCTCTCCGACACCAGACATTCTAACTGATGATGTGAGCTACAATCAGTTATGGCATGTATTCCTACCTGTGGGGCTTAAATATGCCGCATTTCCCGCACTTTTTTGTGATTGGCCATTTTGTAAAATTCTCGGCTGACTGCAGACCTGCTTAGTAATGGTTAAACTAACATTAGTAAGTATATGAATGTTAACAGTGGCTGTTTCCCCTATGTTGTCCTGGCTTAGTGGTTCTGTACTTTGCTTGTGATGCACAAAGTCCTGGGTTCGAACCTTGTCATTCATTTTATTTTCATACTGTCCAGACAGGCTAGGGGGTGTGGCTGCATTTAAGCAACTTTGCTCTACTTTGCTCCTCGGTGCCCTACAGTGCCCTGGTTGGAGCAGCGCGCACGTCCGCACAAACACATTGCGCTGGGTAAATCGCTATTAAACTATGGGCAACTCTATTGCGCTGGGTGAAGCGCTGCTTAACTGCAGGCAATTTTATATTGGGATCCTTTAAAATATTTATTTTGTTCACTGATACATTGGCCATTTCACTGCTTTTTAGTTATGTTTAAACATATTTGTTAGGTATTATTCCATATACTGATTTAAAAAATAAATACGAAAGGGAGTGGTGGGACTCAAACCATGAATGCCTTTTTTTTGTGCAAACTCTGTACCATTATGCTATTGCTATTTGGTATGATTTGCATAAACATTCTTTCTTATGCACTTCCATGTCAGAATTGCTAACTGTAGCTAAGCATTGGACACACCCACGCACACACGCGCAAATACGGGCAGCTATTTTGGGAATTTAAAAAAAATTAATGTTATGCATTTTAGAACTGTGATGGGGGTTTACAATATCAGACAGTGAGGTGTTGGGTGTAGGGACATTTGAGCGGACTCGCTCTTGTTTATTTGCTTTTATTTTGAACACTTGCAGGGGTGTGGACATTTAGACTGCTCGGCAGTCGAACACACCCCCTGCTTTCTTACATGGTCCGTGTAAGACTTACGGTTGAGTCAGTGTGCCCTCATGCATATTCATGGCACGCTGATGTCATACCGTTCAACTGCAGCCTCCGAGTAAGACTTATTAAGTCTTACACAGAGGATTCGTGAATCCGGGGGAAAGTCTCTGCATTCAGTTACCAGTTTCACAGATCATCATTGTATTAGCACTTATACTATAAAAAGGCACACTATTGATTCATAATAGCCTACAAACATTTATAGTCAAGTCATAAAGGTAGTGTTTCCAGTTTCCCCTGATACATAGACCTTTAGAAAGAATTTCATATCACAAGCCATCCTGTCTACTTATGTTTTATTATTATTCTTCCCTATAATTTTATTTTATTAAGTGTAGCTGTAATTTTGCAATCCAGTACTTGGCACCATTTGCAATATAACATATCATAAAAGCGTATACCTATGAGAGTGGAAGCTAATACCCTTTACACTATACCTATAAATGTGAATATCAAGGTATGGGCATCTCTCAGATATCAAACAATCCATATGTCAAATTATTTGACAAGGGTATAGCCAAATACCAGCGACAGACTAGTACACTTTATAACATAAGATCTCCTTGGAATATATTTAGATGTATCTGTCCACTTTGGGGGGGAGGGGTTCTACTTCATTAGCTGTGAAACCCTTCACAACTACTGTTTTGAAGTGCCTCATTTTACCTAACAGTAAAGCACACTTGTTGACCATCCAATAAATTCTTATCTGTTCTCATAAACAACAGACTGACTAAATTTTTTCCTCAATTGGACAGAGGCTGTACCCTAAAAAATGAGACTGTATGACTCAACCATCTCAGTAGGGATTCCCAAGAGATGAAATCCATCAGCCCTGACATAATAGTCCACCATCAAGAGTCAGCTGTGATCTACAGCAAGTAGAGAAATTCAACATGTTTACTTTAGTTTTTCATTCATATATTTTAGAAACACTGCAGTTCCAGCTTTTGCAAAGGATAACAGGGTAATGCCTAGTCATATAAATTAGGAAACTCACCTCTCAAAGTGCATTAACATTCTCCATTCTTCCACATATACAAACACAAGAGTGATCTCCAACACCATTACTTCAAAACATAACCAAATATTTAAATTATGACTAATCCCCCATTTACCATGTAGGCAAGTATGAATCTGTCCCAAGGCAGTCTCCTCCTCTGATTACACAGTGTGTGTGTGCCAAGCGTTGCTCATAAACTATTTATAATATCTTATAGTATTCCATTTGCAGGAAAAATAAAATAAAGCTACATTAAAAATCAGTGGTGGCTGGTAACTTCAAATTAAAGGGGGGCTACAGGAGACAGCTGAATGGGGTGGGGCCAATGGGAAGGGGTGTGACCAACTAGAAAGGGGTTGAGCTATGCTCAAAACCACAACAACTGGAACTTTAATTAAATACTCTGCCCTGGGTGCCGAACCGTCATTACGAGAGTCCAATCAAGACAAAATAAAGTGTAGAAGAAAAAATATTTCAATGCATTGGCTACATGACAACTTACTTAATATCTAGAGGGAAACACAAAGGTTGTGAGGCATGAAAAATAAATTGCTTTTTAAATACATTACTGGAATGCCAGTCAAAATCAATAATAATAAAAAAAAAAACAAGCAGCACTCAGCTCAAACCACTTCTCCTTGCACTGCAGTTCTAATTATAATTTATATTCAGCTTTATAAAATTACCAAGTAACATCCTGAAAGTAGCAATCTCTGTGATACCACCACTTGTAAAAATGTTTCTTATCCAAAAAAGACCTGCTGCCTGACAACAACTATCTACTTGTTTAATGAAGAAAAAATGATCAAAGTAAAAAATGAACAGTGAAAAAGAAACAAGCTCAAGAAAAATTGCTTAAAGGATTACTGCACAAGTTATGGACCACACATGATAGATTGGCATTCTGTTTAGTTTATGGGTAAAGCCTGCAAAGATAACTGCAAGTCTCCAACAAATGTAATGAGCTTCTGAAAACACTGTAATCCTGTCATTTATTACAAATACTGTCATATGCATTTCAATACCCAAGGCTTATACGTTATCTAGTTATGTAAATATGCTCTGCATGGCAACAATGAAAAGGCTTTCAATGTTGGTAATTCTTTAACAGTATGCTTACTAAAGCTTACTTGCATCTTACAATCTCCGACAAGCTTACCTGATGTTCATTAAAGCATTGCTACTTTAATACAGAGCAACAGAGCACTGCAACAGCATGCATTTTCTGAATAATAAGAAGCATAAATCAACAGTATAAAAATATGACAGAAAACCAGAACATTCTGCAAAAGGGCCCTTTTTTACGGCGGGGGCCCCTGGGGCCAAAAATTGCTACCCCTGGCCTTTTGACACATGTAATATGTACTTTGATTTCACTTGCCCCTGCCAACCTGAACCACAGAGGTGTTTCCTGGGGTGTATTACCAATCTCCCACACAATCATCAGGGGTATTCATAACAACTGCTAAGGAGGAGCCTTGTTTGCTATTGCTATGTGGTCTGTTCCAGTGTATGGCATATCTCTGAGATGGGAACCCATCCCTCCAGCATGTGCTGTTTAGTGAGCTGACAAGGTTTAGGGCCCTAGAGCGTATCCTGAGGATTGTGATATGTTGCCATGGTGGTTGTCACCCAGCTATGGGTGTGACATACCTCTGTATTTCCGGCAGAGGTCACCTCTGTGTGGCCAGTATGCAATACAGTGTAGTTGTGGTTTTGTGAGTCAGTCTGCATAGGGCATCTGTTTGCGGCCAGTATTACCCTTTGGGAGGTCTGTCTGTGGCCTGTTCACCTGGTGGAAGTTGTCATGTGAAGTACATACCACACAGGGCATTGTGATGAGTAGAGGGGAACTCTACCCTATACGTCCATAGATGACATGCCTGTTGTCATGACACATACCACACAGACAGATTACAGGTGTAGTGTGGCACTGTCTTCATCAAAGCGCCGGAGGCTACTGTCCACCCAGTCCCATGTTCCTTATCACACCCTTCCTTCTTCACTGTTAGGTAGATCTCTACCTATGTGGTAGTTAATGGCACACTGTTTTGGGAAGGTGGAATGGCACTGCAGTATCAACATTTGTCTACAGTCCATGCCTTGGTCAGTTTTCTACACACACCTGTTGCGTGTACATATGACCCGTCTATCTGTCTCTCTCTCTCACGCTATATGTGTATATATATATATATATATATATATATATATATATAGATATATATATGTATGGCGCGAATATAGGGAGTGCGGGGCATATATATATATATATATATATATATATATATATATATATGTTCTATATATGGTCTTACCTGAGTTAGTCGACACGCCAGAACACTGACAAGCGTAATCACGAGCCCCAGAAGATTGACACCAGAAGACCGACGCGACGGATGAAAACACCGACGCCGAGGATGCCGACATGGGAAAAGGCTGTGTAAGCGGTAGTGATAGACGCGTAAGGTGCGAGTAAAAGGTAAGTGTGGATATTGACGGTCTGTGGGGATAGGGGTGGGTTAAGTGAGTTAGGGGTCAGCGCTGGTTAGGTAAGTGTGTGGTAGTGATTGTGTTTGGGTTAGGTGAGTTAGGAGTTAGGGTTAGGAGCGGTCAGGTAAGTGTATGTAGTGATTGTGTTTGGGTTAGGGGCGGTTAAGTGAGTTAGGTTAGGAGCCAGGTCAGGTAAGTGTGCAGCAGTGATAGTGTTTGGAAAAGTTAGCGGAAGTGAGTTAGGTTAGGCGCGGGTTAGCTGAGTATGATAGTGACGGACCCAGGGTTAGGGTTAGGGCTTAAGGTTGTAGATAGTTGTGTATGTGAGGTTTAGTGTGGGTTCAGAGGATTTTGGTGTGCTTGTGTTGTGTGTGTGGTTTTTGGACAGGGAATGTGTTTTGTTTGTTGATTGTTGTGATTGTGTGTGTTTAGTGTATGAGGTTTCGTGTTTGTGTACCGTCGGTTATTTCGTTGTTGGGCATGTGGGGTTTCGTGTTTTTGCACTGTCGGTTATTTGGTTTCGGTGATTGCGTTGTCGGTGTTTTGGGGATTCGTTTATGTCAGGTAGAACCATATATATATATATATATATATATATATATATATATATATATATGTGCATATCTATACACATACATGTACACATCCATTGCTGTACACATGGATGTACATATAGGCACATGTACAGTCCACCTTTCATGGTGGGGATATCACTTATGCGACAGTTGTGGGATGTACAGGTATGTGATTAAATTGCACACTGTTGTGCAGAATGCATGTGGGTGTCCTCAGCCCTTGTAGCATTAGCAGGCCTCACTGGCTGTAACACAGAAAATCTGACAAATCTGTCCCATAGCCTACAAACATTTATAGTCAAGTCATAAAGGTAGTGTTTCCAGTTTCCCCTGATACATAGACCTTTAGAAAGAATTTCATATCACAAGCCATCCTATCTACTTATGTTTTATTATTATTCTTCCCTATAATTTTATTTTATTAAGTGTAGCTGTAATTTTGCAATCCAGTACTTGGCACCATTTGCAATATAACATATCATAAAACGTATACCTATGAGAGTGGAAGCTGAGCACCCTTTACACTATACCTATAAATGTGAATATCAAGGTATGGGCATCTCTCAGATATCAAACAATCCATATGTCAAATTATTTGACAAGGGTATAGCCAAATACCAGCGACAGACTAGTACACTTTATAACATAAGATCTCCTTGGAATATATTTAGATGTATCTGTCCACTTTGGGGGGGAGGGGTTCTACTTCATTAGCTGTGAAACCCTTCACAACTACTGTTTTGAAGTGCCTCATTTTACCTAACAGTAAAGCACACTTGTTGACCATCCAATAAATTCTTATCTGTTCTCATAAACAACAGACTGACTAAATTTTTCCTCAATTGGACAGAGGCTGTACCCTAAAAATGAGACTGTATGACTCAACCATCTCAGTAGGGATTCCCAAGAGAGATGAAATCCATCAGCCCTGACATAATAGTCCTACATCAAGAGTCAGCTGTGATCTACAGCAAGTAGAGAAATTCAACATGTTTACTTTAGTTTTTCATTCATATATTTTAGAAACACTGCAGTTCCAGCTTTTGCAAAGGATAACAGGGTAATGCCCTAGTCATATAAATTAGGAAACTCACCTCTCAAAGTGTCATTAACATTCTCCATTCTTCCACATATACAAACACAAGAGTGATCTCCAACACCATTACTTCAAAACATAACCAAATATTTAAATTATGACTAATCCCCCATTTACCATGTAGGCAAGTATGAATCTGTCCCAAGGCAGTCTCCTCCTCTGATTACACAGTGTGTGTGTGCCAAGCGTTGCTCATAAACTATTTATAATATCTTATAGTATTCCATTTGCAGGAAAAATAAAATAAAGCTACATTAAAAATCAGTGGTGGCTGGTAACTTCAAATTAAAGGGGGGCTGCAGGAGACAGCTGAATGAGTGGGGCCAATGGGAAGGGGTGTGACCAACTAGAAAGGGGTTGAGCTATGCTCAAAACCACAACAACTGGAACTTTAATTAAATACTCTGCCCTGGGTGCCGAACCGTCATTACGAGAGTCCAATCAAGACAAAATAAAGTGTAGAAGAAAAAATATTTCAATGCATTGGCTACATGACAACTTACTTAATATCTAGAGGGAAACACAAAGGTTGTGAGGCATGAAAAATAAATTGCTTTTTAAATACATTACTGGAATGCCAGTCAAAATCAATAATAATAAAAAAAAAAACAAGCAGCACTCAGCTCAAACCACTTCTCCTTGCACTGCAGTTCTAATTATAATTTATATTCAGCTTTATAAAATTACCAAGTAACATCCTGAAAGTAGCAATCTCTGTGATACCACCACTTGTAAAAATGTTTCTTATCCAAAAAAAACCTGCTGCCTGACAACAACTATCTACTTGTTTCATGGAGAAAAAATGATCAAAGTAAAAAATGAACAGTGAAAAAGAAACAAGCTCAAGAAAAATTGCTTAAAGGATTACTGCACAAGTTATGGACCACACATGATAGATTGGCATTCTGTTTAGTTTATGGGTAAAGCCTGCAAAGATAACTGCAAGTCTCCAACAAATGTAATGAGCTTCTGAAAACACTGTAATCCTGTCATTTATTATAAATACTGTCATATGCATTTCAATACCCAAGGCTTATACGTTATCTAGTTATGTAAATATGCTCTGCATGGCAACAATGAAAAGGCTTTCAATGTTGGTAATTCTTTAACAGTATGCTTACTAAAGCTTACTTGCATCTTACAATCTCCGACAAGCTTACCTGATGTTCATTAAAGCATTGCTACTTTAATACAGAGCAACAGAGCACTGCAACAGCATGCATTTTCTGAATAATAAGAAGCATAAATCAACAGTATAAAAATATGACAGAAAACCAGAACATTCTGCAAAATCAAGGACAGATGAAAAGCCACGGTCATACTTGTGGTCTACCTTGGATGGGAGAATACTCTGCACATTTACACTGCATAACTGCTCCTTGCCTTGCTTGGACACATCCAGAGCCACTGCAATGGGGAGTGGAGTGCAACAACTAGGTCACAGTTTGAAATGTCTCTGGGAGACAGTGATGGCTCTGACACTCATACCTCTCAACCTCAGAACAAAATCTGGACAAAGCCATACATAGAAGTGGGGGACAGGCCCAGAAATAAAGACAATTTTTAAATATTGCTCTTATAAACTTAGAAAGATAATAGAATAGTAGTAGGTCTTGCATTAGTATAAATTTTTGAAGGGTATGAAATCTGAAACTCAGATATCTGCCATTAAATCACATTCACCGAATATACAAATTCAAGACCCATACTCTTACCCATATTCATCCACTGTCCAACTGCTCCCAAACAATTCTCTGATACTTGCACAACTTTCTCCATTCAAAACATCACAATCTTAGTTACATTATCAGCATGTGACAAAAAAGTAGGAAACAAAAGGCTCTTATAAAAAATAAATAAATGAAAAAAGACAGAAACATGACATTGATTATGCCACAGTAGATTATTTGAACATGCATGACCAAATTCAGCAATGCCTCATTTAAGAGTCAACTTTGCTGAACATCTCTTTTTATTATCCCCTCATCAGCCAACCAGCCATTCAATAAACACCTGACGTGAGTACTAGAATAAACAGACCTAATATAATGCACAAATGTATCACCAAGCAAGTTCCAAAAGCCTAACATCACATGACAGCAAAATATCATCATCAGTACCTGACAGAATAACATCTACCACTTTCTTTATCAGAGCCAACATATCCTGTCCACAAGTTCCAGATGCACTGAAAAGGCCATCACTTAAAACTTCACACGCACCATTCCTAAGTGCAGCTGCATTATCTTGCTAAATATTTTATATTTGGATTGCATAATAATACTGAACACAAGTTTCCAGCTATATTTTATTCCCCCTTCTTTCAGATAAATACAGTCAAAACTCTTGAATTTCAAGTTCTGAAATACCAGTCCATAACCCTTCACTGAGCAGTGCCAACAAATGTAATGTAGCTTTTCTTCATAGGTAGTTACTAGTCATGCAGTCCAGGAGACCATTGAGGAACCTCTTCCAAATTCTCAGGTGCCATTAAACACTGTCTGGTTAGTGACTTGCTCAATGTCACACTGCAGGCAAATGAAGGTGGAAAGATTCAAACCCTGTACTATTGGCACAGGAAATAGATCATTAACATCTCAGAGCTTTAGTCCTCTGTACTAACTGTCATAGTTCTATGACAATCATGTATAAAAGCTATAGCCAAACCACCCATTCCAGGAACACTATCATTATTAATTATTTTCAACATCATGTCCATCTCCTTCATATGGGCTTCTGCAGCCTCTCGCTGGTCTCCATGCAATACAATCAATAGGAGCAACAAAATCTTAAAAGTATGTTGTCATCTGACATACGTGGAGGCCACTGAAAGAATATCATCCTTAGAAACCTTAAATTTACCATTAACTTACATCAAACCATCAATTACATTCTGATGCCACTGCACACATTTCCCAAGCAATGAAGTAACCAAGTTCTTAACTCTAAAAAATAAGGATGCTGATGAAGTAAATCACACATTTTTTCCTGTTTAATTCATGGAATTCTCTCCCTTTATCAAAACTATCAGCAACATCAACAGGAAATATTGAGTTCATCTTTCACAGTATACAACAATAAGAAGCCTTGAAATCTTTCCATCTCACTCATTCCACCCTATCATATTCTCTCCAGTACTTTTTCTTTGAGTCTAGGTATCTTAAAATGTTTTATACATTGATGTTGCATCCATAAAAGGCAAAAAAATTCAATCCAGTTGTCACCTGCAGCCACTCAGCAATAAAACACTTTAACCACTGATCCACCTGTACAGACATCATATCAATGCCATACTCCCCATATATTGACAGTGGTTGGAAAATCCAATCACCAAACTCTCACCTCTTATTTCCTTAAGATAACTACAGTACATAATATACGTCACAGTATATAAAGAAACCTGTGATGGGTAAATCCATGCCTCCATCTCATACTTAAATCCTGATATGCCATCAGACACTAGTACAATTAAATATTACATCCCTTTATACCACTTTTCTTATACAAATCCCACTTGAGTTCCCCTTTCAAAAATATCCATATTAATCAACAACAATAACTTGACATTAACAAATGAGTGCAACTGCTGAGTATGATCTAAATATGCATTAATCACAATAGGCTTAAGGATTTTCCATTGTAATCAAACATGCAACATTGGTATAATGTAACATTGAAAATCTGCATGTCTCTGTTCTGGAAAAAAATACAATCTCAGAACACACATCCACCCCAAGGATCCATACAATAATAACTCCAACTAATCACTCTGGATGTGAGAATAAAACCTAATAACCAGAAAACAATGTCCTCATGCCACCCTTTATACCAATTGTGTGTGTGTGTGTGTGTGTGTGTGTGTGTGTGTGTGTGTGTGTGTGTGTGTGTATAACTAACAACTCATTGAACATCTGATTATACTAGCATTCAAAGAAAGAAGGAAAACATTAACCATCCCTTTAGTATTTAATTTACATAGCTGCTGTCTACCTTTCTTCTTATGCATTTGTACTGTCATAGTAACTGATCCCTCAACACACACACACACACACACACACACACACACACACACACACACACACACACACACACACACACACACACACACACACTTCCACAGCATCACATGATTCCTCTGTATTAACCTCTTGCCTCTCCCTTCCCTTAATTTTAAAGGATCATTAGAGCCCAAGTCAGCCACATCAGGTAAGCCAACAGAACCTACATCAACCAGATTCCATCTGTACAATATACTGCCTCAGGCATACCTTCCCCTTCCCCAAGGAAACTCTAAAGTACCAGGTAAAACTGTGATAGGAACATTCACCCATAGCCACACAGAATGAAGACTCAGCTTGTTGCAGATAAATATTGCAAGCATAGCACAAATGACCCTCCTTATTATATCTGGATGCATCTTATCAGACATTCTTTACAAGTGTGCCCTCACTACTTACACAATGCATAGCATTTTACTGGGAATATTTGAATAAAATAATCAAAATGTCCACAAACTAGCATGATTGTGGGGGTCTCCCAGTAATGTAAGACACTCCTATAATGTATTATAATGCAAACACCAGGTAAATGAGAAACAATATCAGTGTTCCTATATAGCATGACATTACTGACCCACTCACCATTCCATATACCTCTGTCAACTCACACTTTTGTAAGATGATAAGCATCTGCACATAATGTTTTCAAATGAGAAGTCACATCTAAAACAGCGGGATCATCTGGCAGCAATTGTAATGTCACTTTTTTTTTAACTCATCATGTAGTGAAAACAGTAGTATAGTCATTCTTCTGACCATCCTAAGAATCAATGCAATTTAAATTCAAGTTATGAATTTCGAAAGTCAAATCTGTAAGGGATCTTGCCTCAGATAAAATGTCTACCTTTAGCAGGATGCCTTTCAGAATGCTGTGAGTTCACTGTTGAGGCCTGACCAGAAAAAAAGGAAGTTGCACATCCAGGTTATAGGCTGCCCATTCTGACATAATTTCCCTTCTATTATCTCATTCTCAACAAACTATCATACCAGTCAAGAGCTCCTCTTGGTTCAGCATTTCCTGTACAACATCATCAGCCAAACCACCCCATAATAACTTATTCACAAAAATAATTACAGTCTGAGCAGCATCTACTGATTCAGAAACGCAGCTCTTTGAAACAGTACCTTCTTCCTTAACTGAATGTTCTCCATCATCACCACTAAGAAATGGTCTATATGCACACACACACACACACACACACACACACACACACACACACACACACACACACACACACACACACACACACACACACACACACACACACACACACACACACACACACACACCTTACCTGTAGCAGATCTCGTAGCTGCAAAACCTGCTCCAAATCCCCGTCCACACATAAATCCAAGCTGTAAACCAATCCCTTCGTGCCATAAATCCAATCCCTAGCTCCACACAAGACCCCATCCAGCTCCAAATCGTGAAAATCCATGTCTCCACACAAGACCCTACCCGTTCAGCTCCAAATCGCGAGATCTTCCTCCGACGAGACTGCAGCAAACTCCAGACTGCTGACGTCACAGTCCGACTCTGATGAGTTTTCCCAGCAGGTTTCCAGGACAGTCTATTGCAGTTACAACTGCATAGACTTCTGGGATCTTGCTCTTACATGTTTCCCAGTCCGGATTGCTGCTGAAACAGTCTGCGCATGCTCCAGACTGTCTCAGCAGTAGTCCGGACTAGTGCGCATGCGCGAAGTCCACGAATTTTGAATTTTTTTTTATCTTTTATTTTCTTTTAATTTCTTTATTTTTTACAGCTGGGGGAGCTGCAGTCCGGCAGTCCAATAGCACGGGCCGCCCCTGTTAAAAATCCCATTAAATCCTGAACTTAGTTATGTCTGTCAAGCAGCACATTCAAAAGAAGATCCGGTTCAGTGTAAAATAACTGTGCAGAACTACAATACTGAAAATCTCCTGGATATAAATCCTCTAACTCAACATTTTGTAAAGTAAGAAATTTAACTAATTTCTGTAATATCTTAATTTTTCTCTTTTACTACATACTGTATTACTTGATCCATTCACAGTTCTGCATCAATAAACACATTCACTCTATAACGAAAGAAAACATTGAGATCTCAGTATAACACCATTAAGTTCTTTAGTCTGAAATACATAAATAATGTAAAAAATTTGGATGGTTCTCAAGTATACAACAAAGTCCAGAACATGTCGGATTTTTGCTTGGAAGTGTTTGCATGGGTACTCTCATACTTCACATAGACTTTAAAGAATTTTTTCTCAAGTAGATAATAAATAATGAAGGAATGATGGGGAAGAAAGAGATAACCAGCATTTTTAAAAAAATTCCCTACAGAATACTCTGTCAGAAATACTGAGGAACCAGATGCCTATAATCAAGGAAATCATTATTTTGAGCTGGGACATAGAATCTGAATTGTCTAGACATAGTAAGGCTTTATTAAATGTAATTCTATTGGCTGCCAAAACATCAATTACTAAGAAATGGAGATCAAAATGTAAACCAACTGTATGTGAAGTAGTGAATATTATAAAAGAGATAAAAGTACTGGAAATAGGATCTTTAGGAAAGGAAAGGAGTAAATTACAAAGAAATAAATGGAATTTGTGGGAACGATGCATTTAAAACAATGCTCAGGAGAGGGAGTAAGGTTTGTTGGAAGGTAGAAATTGAGCAATTTATGTAATATCGGACTAAGAGCTGATCTGTTGATAGGTTCATAGGATGATACTAGGCTATTGGCCCTTATAAGCCTAGCCAATAATTTCTCACATGTTCCCTCAAAGTCAACACCTGTTTCCCCTGTCCAGTAGGGACACAGGTGGGATCCCAGGGGTATATTTTCTGTTTCCCATCCAGTAGTCCAGGTTTCTCTTAAAGAGGGCTGGAGAGGTGCTCTGCTTGACATGGAGAGGGGAGTCTATTCCACAGATGAGGGAGTCTTTGGGACAAAAATCTATCCTGCCAACAAGTTATATTAATGTCACAGACCAGGTTAAAGCCTTGCATGCAGATTGTGCGAGTGGAGTTGTCTTATGGATATGCAGCAACTCCATCAAGGCTGGGTCTGAAATGGCCTTGTATGCCAAACATAGGTCACCTCTGAGCAGTCTATATGTGACTGAGTAGAGGCACAGTGCCTTTAGCCTGTCTGTATAGGATATGTGTTTGAGACCCTGGATTTTCCTGGTCAGAAACCTCTGTGGTCTCTCCAGTTGCTGCATGTGCTTGGCAAGATACATGCCAAAGGAGGCATTGTACTTGATAATGGGTCTGATAAGGGAGGAGTACGGGGATGTTATGACCTCCTTGTTCCTGGATAAAATACCCTTATATAAGGTACCTTATATACCTGATATAAAAAAGAAAGCATATATGAAGTGTATCAAGTCAACTAAAGCTAATTTTGAAAAGAAAGTTGCCAAGGATGCCAAGGATAACCATAAGGCCTTCTATGGCTACATTAAAAACCTAAATGGCAATGCTCAGGTCTGTTCTGAGCTAGTACAAAATGGAAGAAAATACACTGACCCTTCTGACATTGCCAACATCTTGGCTGACAGGTTCAGTGCAAACTCCCCCCCCCCCCTCACCACCTACAGGGCCTATTACCATTCCAGGGGATTGTGTAAGTCCAATTATTACTGATATGTTGGTTAACAAGGCTCTATCTAAAGCTAAAAACACTGCCTCCATGGGACCAGATGGTGTCCCAGGCTGTGTCATAAGCGAGCTCCAAAAGGAATTAACCACGCATCTTAATACCCTGTTCAGTCTCAGTCTCTCCACAGGATATGTGCCCATAGAATGGCGCACGGCAATGGTGGTCCCACTACACAAGAGTGGGGCCACAACTGACTCTGGGAACTACCAACCAATAAGCCTGACCAGTCTAATCTGTAAGGCTATGGAGCGAATAATTATGGAACTCATAAATGGAGAGATTGGGAACCTCCAGTCACTGGACCCCACACAGTTCGGCTTTGTCAAGGGCAGATCATGCCTCCTGAACTTGGTGGATTTCTTTGAGACAGTTACTCAGGCTATAGATAAGGGACAGGAGGTACACACGGCTTACCTTGACCTTGCTAAAGCATTTGACACCATTCCCCATTCAGGTATTATTGATAAGCTCACCAGCCCGGCCATAAACCCTTACGTCACAAGATGGATAACA
Organism: Protopterus annectens; assembly: GCF_019279795.1. Lineage (NCBI taxonomy): Eukaryota > Metazoa > Chordata > Ceratodontiformes > Protopteridae > Protopterus > Protopterus annectens. Next base: position 15,879,719 of record NC_056728.1, read on the forward strand.
AACTGGCTCACAGACAGATCCCATAAAGTAAGAGTAGCAGGATCTATGTCCGAATCCAGACCAGTAATGAGTGGTGTGCCTCAGGGCTCTGTCCTGGGGCCCCTCCTGTTTGGCATATACTTCTCAGAAGTACAGGTAAGCACGGAAGGGCTGTGGCTGACTAAGTTTGCAGACGACTGCAAACTGGGTGCTATAATAGAGTCTCCGGCTGACATGGAGATCCTCCAGAAGGGCCTAAATGAGACTGATGCATGGTGTCAAAGCCATGGTCTCAAGCTAAATGCAAAAAAAAATGTGTAGTAATCCCCTTTGGAAAAAACAGAGTACCCGCATACTACAACATAGGAGGTAATCCCCTGAAATCTGAAGAAGAAATAAGGAATCTAGGGAACCAAGTAGATAGTCAGCTTTCCTTTGATAACCATGTTGCCAAAGTGGTTAGAAAATCCTTCTATGTGACCCATCTGATCACGAAAGGGTTTGCATCAAGATCTAAGGATGTAATGGTGCCCCTCTACTCTTCCCTCATCAGACCCATTATTGAGTACAATGCACCAATTGGAATGTACCTGGCTAGACATCTCCAGCAGCTGGAGAGACCACAGAGGTACCTAATCAAGAGGATTACTGGTCTCAAACAGTTGCCCTATGCAGCATGATTGAAAAAGCTAAAACTGTTCTCTGTTGCATACCGCTTTCTCAGAGGCGATCTCTGTCTAACGTACAGAGCCATGTCCAACCCAGAATTGTTGAACATGCTCTGTCTTAGCAAAACCAAATCTACTCGAGCTACACACTCTAGGGATATAAACCTCAACACAACAATGAATAGAACATGCTGGAGGGATAGATTTCCTTCGCAGAGACTTCCCTTACTATGGAACAGGATCCTGATCTACATAAGACAGAGCCCCTCACTATCACTCTTCAAGAGGAACCTTGATGAGTGGATGGGTAACAGAAAGTTCACACCAGGGATCACACCAACAGCACTACTAGATAGGGGCCAAGAGTACTAGCTGCTAGTTCAAGGGTCTAGGGAACTACTAAAGGGGCAGTGAATACCGCACAATGTGGCTGGGCTAATATATGCCTTCGGGCAGATAGCCCAGTACCAGCCTATGAACCTATGAATCTAAATGCATGTAAATGAAAAAAAATGTTGTTTTCTTTTCTGATAATATATGTGTGCCTATGTCTTAAATGATAATTTAATAAAGGTGTTTAAATAATGAACAGTAGGCCCAACCTTTAACTATTGAGCAGAGTAGTTATTGTCAAAATATCATCGCTTCTTTCCTGTACAAAAACCTTTACTGGGATGAGACAAAACCTGTTGCTTGGCATACCAGGACTGAACCTCAGTAAAATATTTCAATGCCATCTGGCCGTACATCCCCAAATTGGCATCCATGCCCTGTAAGCCCTTTCCAAGTTAATAAATTTAGCTGGACAGCCAGACCACTCTACCAGTCTATTCTTCATATAGGCTACACAGCCCAAATCTTCATTCCTGTCTGGAACTCCCATCACACATTGTTTCCTTCATACCAACTTTAAAGTGAACATCATTTAAATTTACTTAAGAGTTATTAACTTGCTTCTTCATCACTTGATTTTTCTCTGGCAATAACAAAATTGCATCTGCTTACTCATAAAGTGATATATCTACATTTACATCATTCATGTCCATCGCAGATATAAAATCTGATAGCTTATTATTCATCTTTCACAATTTATCTATCACAGTTTCCAACACCTCCACTATTGCCATTAAAGCATTAGTATCCAGTTGCTCCACTTCTACAACCATGAACTTCATTTTAATGAGTATCTTATGAATGATTGACAAACTCCAGAATCTCAAGTATTTACTTGGCTTATTTTACACTATATATTGCCAGATATGTGTGTGTGTGTGTGTGTGTGTGTGTGTGTGTGTGTGTGTGTGTGTGTGTGTGTGTGTGTGTGTATATATATATATATATATATATATATATATATATATATATATATTATACATACGGATTTGTATCACTTCACTGAAAGACCATTTCACTGACACCCATTTCACTGAGACCAAATCACCTAAAGTTCATTTCACCGAAAGTTCATTTCACCTAAAACTCATTTCACTGACAAGTAGTACTCTAAGGCAAGTCAAAGGTATATGTCCTTTTCCCCACTGTAGTGCGACCCTGGTGTTAGAATATATATAGTTAGGGGGGGTGAGCACCACAGCCCCCCACATTGGGGTGTGTGGAGGGTGTAGCCCCTCACCTAGCTGGGTTTTACCAAATAATGCAAAACAAAACCAGACAATTAAGTGGGAGGGCTACATCCCCCACACCCCCCTAACTATATATACTAACACCAGGATCGCACTAGAGTGGAGAAAAGGACATGTGCCTTTGACTTGCCTTAGAGTACTACTTGTCAGTGAAATGAACTTTAGGTGATTTGGTCTCAGTGAAATGGGCGTCAGTGAAATGGTCTTTCATATATGTATATATATATATATATATATATATGATATATATACATATATATATATATATATATATATATATATATATATACTAATAAAACAAATAAAACAAAAATAAATATGAAAAACAATAATAGCACATTGTCTAAGCACAATACCCTCCAGGATGGATGGTATTGGGTAAATAACATTCTGCCCTGGCAAGTGTTATTTCCACAGTCACATCCACCCTGACAGGCGTTATTGTTTTCTTAACAATTCTCTGCAAAGAAAAACAGTATAAGTCATCAGTTTGACAATTTTAACTACGGAGTGACTGGGAGACAAGTTGTAAAAGGAAAAAATTCAAAGATCAATACACGTTAGGTTCAAGCAAGGCACCCTTTATTACTTGCAGCAAGGAGACAAAGCATGTAGGTACAGGAGTTGTCTGACCATCTGGTGGTCAGTATGTTATTCTTATACAATTCACTTCATGTCACACAGAAAATGTTACTAATCTACTGCTGACGTAGCTGAACACAGCTTTCTGTATGTTACACAAAAATGTTACCAGGCTTATTGCTGACATGATCAGATTATTGCTGTTTTGCAAAAACATTTGAGAAAAACAACCTGGCCTTGGGCTTATTTTAGCCCACCTTGTCTTTTCAATTCTCCATTGTACAGTTCTAATATATGCAATACATTTTGTCTAGATTCAAGGTACATTTCTAGCTTTGGTACAGGCAGTGCTGACTATGGTTTAAGCTTTCAAAAATCTATTGTTTTCTTTATCAAGACTTCTAGCAGTTGCACATTTCTCATGGCATAAGCAGAAATAGAATGTATCTTATTAAGTTTCCGGTAGCTGGACATATTTTCATTGCATAAGCAGAATAAAGTGTCTTTTAAGTTTCTAATAGTTGTGCAGATTCATGCAGTATGAACAGAATAAATGTATTAACCCTTTTAAGCCTTTTAATGTACTAAGCATGCACATTGCTATTATGCATTTTCCTAACATTTCCCCCCTTTTAATACTTTTATTCTACTTTCAAAACAAGCATAAACAATTTTTTTCTTCCCTTAACCTCTTCCCACTCAGGATTTGCAGTTAAGAGAGTCATTCAGTTTAAGCCCATGAAAGCATTTTCAGTCTTTCAGTAACTCTTCAAGTTCAGCATCTTGGTATAAGGTTTCTGAAACTGAAATGTCTGCAAAATTTTTGATTAGTCCTTTTATGCAGGGAATGCAGCAGCACCCACACACCATCAGTAGAGCTATCCCTACACAGAAGGCAATCAGAATGTTCATCAGGATACTGCCCCACCCCCCCAAACAATTTCTGGAAAAAGTCCGTCAATGGATTTGGTCCTGGTTTGGTCATGGCCGACACCTGCGGGATTACCTCAAGATGGTTGTCTATCTCATGTTTGTGGTCAGGAATATACGAACAGCAGTCTTCCTGGATTAAAGCGCACGTACCTCCTCTTGCTGCTAGGGTGAAGTCAAGAGCCATGCGATTTTGAAGTACCACTGTTCTCATGGCAGTCAGTTCATCAATTACCAATTCCAGGGCAGAAAAGGTTGCATTACTCATTATTTTGAGAAGCTTAAACAATTTTCTCAGTTCCCAGATTGATTTTGTTGCTCCATATGCTGGTAATACACCTGCCCATGATATAACAGTATCACTCAGATCCATGTGCGACAGTCCTTTGCTGTTCCCTGGACCTAGGTTTTGATGTTTTTTCCAGGCTGCATTGATCTGTCCCATTGGATTGACAGGCTTCTTGATTTCTCGGACATTCCGAATCTTCCCTTGAGGTAAAACTGCAGTGTGTCGTATGGCCGGAACCAGGTATCCCAAAAAACAACTGCCGGACCAATTCTTGGGTAGCCATTTATATGCTTTTCTCCCACATATAAAGTAATAATCTTCTACTTTAGTAGTAACTTTACTATACCCTTGCTCTGCATGAAACATTTTTTTATCAATTACAGACAGTTGTTTATAGAGATCAGCATTATGTTTTACTTCTTCAGTTGTCCTGTGCATCAGTTCAACAAATGAATCATAGCTCATATTGCAATAAAATCTGATGTTATCGGATTTAGTATAGCATCTATAGGGAACAGTTACATTGCAATAAGCCTTAAAGTTTCCTTTGGATTATCTTTTGGACATTATCTATGTTCTAGGGTCTCATACTCTGATTTGGTCCCCAGAGTGAACCTTGTTTGGTTTTGTGTTCAGGAAGTTCACCCTACATCTCCTATTTTGGTTACATTGCAATAGCTCCAACCCACCTTGACTGTATCATTCTTATAAAATCACACAGTTCCTTTCTGTTGAATAGACAAGTGCAGTGAGTTAATTGATCCAAAATGTTTTGTATAAAAGGGAGCTTGTTTTATTCTAATTTATTCTGATGAAGTCTCCGGCTGGGGAGACAAAAGCGCTCAACAAATCGATATATGGAAGTACCTTTTGTCTTGTTTATATGTGATTCAGTCGTGTTGGATTGTTTTTTAACCTTGGGTCATTAAAAACTTTTACTTTGGATGCACTGCCTGAATTTACCATTTCTTATTTTGAATGTACTGCCTGAATTTTGGACAGCCTTTCATTGTACCGGATTCTGCTTTTTTACTGTGTGAGTACTGCATCCTTTGGCATGGTTACAAGTGCAATGCAACCTTATCTTTTGATGTGACATCTGATGTATCATGAATTAAGTTTTCCCAGGTCTTGTTGGCCCCTAGGGGAACTGCAGTCAACAGTAGCCCCCATATGCTGTTGGTAAAGCTGTGTGAAACATTGAAGTTTTCAGCATACACATATTTGATTGCCTGGTAAGTATTAAAGTTCGGGTGCCACTCTGCACACTTATTCAGTTCTACTTGCATGGCTGAGAAAAGAAATGGCCACAATAAAAAGATTATTGTCACCAGTGCAGTCAACAGGATGGTCATGTAATATTTTTGTGGAAATGGTTGTTCTGCATTTCCGTTTTCTCCGGTTCTTCCAAGTAGGTGTATTTTTATCTTACTGGATTCAGTCATTTTATTTTGGACACATGATCTTACTCTCTGCCCTAATAGGACCTTCAGCTCTGATGGTTTCTTCACTGGGTTTGAGACGGATCAGTCCTATTGATCTGACCCCCCTTTGTAGCCAGACTTTGTGCTTAGAGTCCCGATGGAGAGGTAAGATCTTTGTCCAATTCAAAGTTCTTTACTAGCTTGCAGTGCGTCAGGTGTATCCACGAAGCTCGTTCTGCTATTTTGACTGTGGTAGGTGTCGAAAGAAGCACTTGGTAGGGACCTTCCCACCTTGGTGATGCCCAGTTCTTTCGCTTCACGATTTTAATCCATACCCAGTCTCCTGGCGTCACTGCCACTTCTGAAGTTTCGGTTTGTATTTTATCTGAAACAGAATTTGACTGCAACAGATGTTTAGAACTCAACAACTTTTTCATATATTCAGCTAGTGTAAAATCAGCTTCCTGGTCTGATGACATGAGAAGTTTCCACTGGGGCGTATAATAAGTTCTTCCAAACAGTTTTTCAAAAGGAGTCAATCCTTTTGCTGTAGGGACAGTTCTCATTTAAGCAGTGCCAGGGGTAAACAATACAACCAGGTATTTCCTGTCTCAGCTATTAATTTTCTCAATTTGCTTTTTAGTATACCATTATGCCTTTCAACTAGCCCTGCAGACTGTGGATGGTATGCACAATGATTTTTTAAAGAAATACCAAAATGCTTACTTAACTGCTGTATGGTTTGATTTACAAAATGTGTACCACTGTCACTGTAGATTCTTTCCAGAATGCCAAACCTAGGAATACTTTCCTTGACAAGTACTTTTGCCACTATAGCTGCATCCAGATTTTTGGTTGGAAAGGCTTCCACCCACCTGGAAAACATGTCTACAATGACAAGACAATACTTCTTATTTTCACATTTGTTCAATTCTATGAAATCCATACAGATAGTGTGAAACGGATATGGTGGTGTGGGGAAACTCCCTTGCTTGGGCTTTATCGCCCCCTGTGCATGATGTTTGTTACAAATCTGACACATCAAACAAAATTTTTTAGAGTAGTTTGTAAATCCGTATGTTGTGGACACTTGGCTCACCAGCTGTACCATCCCCCCTGTTGAGACATGGCACTGCCCATGGCTCAACAATGCTGCATAGCAAAACAAATTAGAGGGTAGTATCGGTTTTCCTTCTTTAGAGATGTACAGACCCTTTTCGAGGATCTCTCCTCGTTTTATCCATCGCTGTTTTTCAGCTTGCGTAGTGAGTGTCTGCATTGCTTTTAACATGTCTAGAATTAAAATTTGGATGGTTGCAATTCCTTATCTAAAAGAAATACTTCTGTGGCCACTTGTTTTGCATTTGTATCAGCTCTCGCATGTTACGTGTTGTATCTAACCAAGGCCTATATTTTGTGTATCTAAATGGTTTATTCTTTTCTATAATATCACCAACCAACAATAACAATAAAGTGGTTGGTGGAACCAGATCCAATCGTCGTAAGGTGGCACTTACTTATGGAAGTGATGCAAGAGGGGTTTGTGACATCATACGAAAGAATTGGAATATAATAGTGAGTGACGAATGTTTAAGGGATATGGTAGGAACCCATCCCCAATTTATTTACAAAAGAAATAAGAATTTGAAAGACATGTTATGCAAGGAAAAGAGGGCTTTAGGTAGTGGGAGTATCATGGGAAGAGCGGGGACCACTGCTTGTGGATCCTGCAAAGCCTGTAGTCTTATTAAAAAAGGGGTAGAGTTTCGACATCCCAATAATAACAAATTATACATGTTTAAGGGAAGGGCAACCTGCAGGACTCCTGACGTAGTCTATATTGCGGAGTGCAGCTTGTGTTCGAGCTATTATATTGGGAAGACTAATCAGATGTTGAAAGTTAGAATTCTCCAACATATGTCCAACATTAAGAACAAGGACGAACGTAATGCACTATACAGGCATGTGAAAGAACATCCTTCTCATAGTTTTACATTTAGAGTCGTTGTTAATTTAAATCTGACCCATAGGGGGGGTGATATTAAATTGAATACAGAATTGGCTGAATCCAAGTGGATCCTGGAATTGACAGCACATAGGGATCCAGGGTTGAATGATGTTGTCCCGCTTAAGCCCACACTTTGTAAAAGGCGGGTTTTTTACTGAATTTGATTGGTTAGAGTGCTTTTTAAAAGAAGTTTTAAGATATGATGTATTTTATCTGATGAAGGGTATTGACCCGAAAGCGCTCATCAAATACTGTATTGTTTGGTTCTATGAAATAAATCGTTTTTATACAGTAAGCAGCATCCAGCTACGTTATTTCGTATATCTTTGGATTGTTTTTATACGTTTTGCTGGATTTGGCAGAGCAACGACCTTTGTGTTTTGGATTTTCATTCTTGTTTTTGGGGTCTTTTGTTGCGATGCATGCTGAAGAAAGTGTTCCGATGAGAGTGGTAGACGACCAGGGAGCTAAAAACGCTTCACCAGGGAGTTGGTGTGTGAAGCGTTTTACATCTTCAACTAATCCGCTGCTTAATTTGGGCTTTGGCGTTAGACAAGGAAAACAAATTAATACATCCACCCCCATGGCTATGGACAGTTCGTTCGATGACACCTTAAGAGATTTGGGTTACAAAGTCTCCAGATTACAGCGTTTGCAATGGCAAACATTCCACCTTGAAGCATGCTTGGATTACGGTATCGTACCCCGGGGGATGCGCGTGCTGTGTATGCCGTCCCAAGGGGATAGATATCCTGAATTGTTAGCAAGATGGCAGTCTATAAATATTAACACCAGCTATTTATATATGGACTTGCTCAATGACTTTTTTGCAAAAGAGGTTGAAACACTTACGAAGGATGTCCTGTTGTTACAACACAAATTGGAGAATGACTATACAGAAGATTGGTGTAAGAAGAAAGTGAAAGAGCTGTATTCCACGTTCAGTGATAATGATACTAAGTTATGCTCACAGAAAATGGGGAAACTTCGTAGGGATTACGAAGATTTCTCCAAAGGGAACATTTTTGTTTGGAATAAACAGAGAACTTCGACAACGGCTGACGTGGTCAAGGGCACCAATAGGAACACAGTGCGTCACGAGACGAGGGCGGGACAATTTGAACGACGTACTACGGCAGGAGAAGCCATGGCGCCTGCACAAGCCATTGTGGGCGCAGATCCCGTTGTTTCAACCTTAGATATGCAACATGAACAAGCTGTTATTCCTACCATCGACACTGCCAACGGTTCCGTCTTCAATTTGGAGTTGGAAGACGGTGACCGGATTATAGGAGACATGGTTACTCTTGGACGGGATGATGCTGGCGTTGGTTCTGATTCCACTGCAGATACGGCAGCACATTCAGTCAGTGAGAATGGTGGTTCTGATACCACCGCGGTTCACAATGTGAATTCACGAGCTGGGGCACGACCTAAGCTAAGACCTATGCAGAATCATTTTTTGGACATGCTACCAGTGCAGGTGAAAAAGAAGGGCCCCTGGAAATGCTCGTCCAGCGACAACAGGGAATTTTTGAAGAAGAGACGGACAATAGACTGACTTTTAGTGAGTGTGACAATATTGTTTTTAATCTATCTTCACGTCATTTAACTCAGAATGAGTTAGCAGTATTGAACAAAGGTTTATCGTTTGTCCCTAGTAAAATGTGCACATACCAAGAGGTTTTATTGGATATTATGTACTATTGTCGTAATTTAGTGTTAGGCAAACTTTTTGGCAACAGTGATAGTACACAAGCTATCTTGAGAAAACCTAGTGATTTTGTACCGGCCTTAACACCGGCCCTACAATTGTTCATTAACCAGTGTGATCATGATTTAATAGAGTATTTTCAACAGAAGGATAGGGATAAATATTACAATTTAACCAATGAACAAAGATCAGCATTGGCTAAGTTATGTGGTTACACTGATATTACGATTAAGATGGCCGACAAGGGTGGTTCGGTCGTTGTTTTGGATTCGGATTGGTATACCCACAGATTGAATGCACTCTTGTCGGACACAGGGGCATACCACATTATTAATCCCATTGATGTAAAAAGAATTGAGACAGGGTTCATAATAAATTGCGGTGTTTGAGTCAAAGGCTGTTGATTACACCCCAGCAGTTAGAGCTTTTACACATTGATAAACCGACCACTCCGATTTTTAAAGCGTTGCCAAAGGTGCATAAGAGTTTAATTGACCCACCCCTTAGACCGATAGTATCGGGTAGGGGGTGGGTCACTGAAAACATATCCATATGGCTGGAGGTGGCTCTTAAACCATATGTAGCCTCTATGGAACACATTTTGGTGGACACAGGACATTTTCTTACTTTGATTGGAGGCATTAAACAAGAAGAACTATTAGGGAACTATTTAATGGTCACTTTGGACGTGAACAATCTGTTCACTGTGATTAATAACGAATATGGCTTATGGGCTATAAAGACATTTTTAACAACATTAGAACTCACACATAGCAAGATAGAGTTGATAGTTGAGTTACTGACTCTGGTGTTGGAGAATAATATTTTCCAAGGGACAGATAGCATATATAGGCAGGCACAGGGGATAGCCATGGGCACCCCCTGTGCCAATACCTATGCCAATCTTGTACTTTCCCATTGGGAAAGGATGTTTGTGTTTTGTGATCATGCATGGAAGGAACAGCTATTCATGTACCTGCGTTTTGTAGATGATATTTTTGTTTTGTGGAAGGGTACAGATGAAGAATTAAAGTTGTTTATAGACTACCTACATACTACTACCACCTTTCTTAGGTTTAGTGTAAAAACCTCTAAAGAGGCTATAGATTTTTTAGATGTATGCCTGATGCAAAACAGGGATGGTTTCTCTTCTAAATTGTTCAGGAAAGAGTGTTGGAGGAACACTCTGTTGTCATTTGACAGCATGCATCCGAGACATACCTTTCCCAACGTGGTGCAGGGTCAGATTGGAAGGATCTCAAGGTTAAGTAAGGACAACCAACAATTTGAAGAGGAGGTGGGTTACCTCGGTGAGTGTTTTGCCAACAGGGGCTACAGTGAGAAAATGGTTGGTGATATTATAGAAAAGAATAAACCATTTAGATACACAAAATATAGGCCTTGGTTAGATACAACACGTAACAATAAAGTGGTTGGTGGAACCAGATCCAATCGTCGTAAGGTGGCACTTACTTATGGAAGTGATGCAAGAGGGGTTTGTGACATCATACGAAAGAATTGGAATATAATAGTGAGTGATTTAATGTTTAAGGGATATGGTAGGAACCCATCCCCAATTTATTTACAAAAGAAATAAGAATTTGAAAGACTTGTTATGCAAGGAAAAGAGGGCTTTAGGTAGTGGGAGTATCATGGGAAGAGCGGGGACCACTGCTTGTGGATCCTGCAAAGCCTGTAGTCTTATTAAAAAAGGGGTAGAGTTTCGACATCCCAATAATAACAAATTATACATGTTTAAGGGAAGGGCAACGTGCAGGACTACTGATGTAGTCTATATTGCGGAGTGCAGCTTGTGTTCGAGCTATTATATTGGGAAGACTAATCAGATGTTGAAAGTTAGAATTCTCCAACATATGTCCAACATTAAGAACAAGGACGAACGTAATGCACTATATAGGCATGTGAAAGAACATCCTTCTCATAGTTTTACATTTAGAGTCGTTGTTAATTTAAATCTGACCCATAGGGGGGGTGATATTAAATTGAATACAGAATTGGCTGAATCCAAGTGGATCCTGGAATTGACAGCACATAGGGATCCAGGGTTGAATGATGTTGTCCCGCTTAAGCCCACACTTTGTAAAAGGCGGGTTTTTTACTGAATTTGATTGGTTAGAGTGCTTTTTAAAAGAAGTTTTAAGATATGATGTATTTTATCTGATGAAGGGTATTGACCCGAAAGCGCTCATCAAATACTGTATTGTTTGGTTCTATGAAATAAATCGTTTTTATACAGTAAGCAGCATCCAGCTACGTTATTTCGTATATCTTTGGATTGTTTTTATACGTTTTGCTGGATTTGGCAGAGCAACGACCTTTGTGTTTTGGATTGACCAGTATGTAATCAGGTGACTCTATGTTTTCTGGTAGTTTGGAGGGGTGTATCAGGGTTCGTGATGCCCCTGAGTCACACAAAAATTTGACCTCCCTTCCTTCTACCAAGAGTGTAACTTCTGGTTTTGTGTCTGCTAAATAGAGCTCCAAGCTCAATAAAGCTAGGTCTAATATTTCGTTTTCTTCATTGTCACTAACTTCCTGCACTTCCTCTACTCCCTCTTTCACATTCTCATTTGTCCTTTCTTTACTAGCCCCTTCTAGTGATTCTTGACTATCATATAGTCAGTCCTCATCCTCCTTGTCTTCCGTTGTTGCCTTCTTATTTTTCCTGCAATCCCTTGCCAGATGTCCTTTTTTACCACATTTAAAACATTCTCCCCTTTTCTTACGCCCTTCAAAGTCCTCTGATCGTTGATCAGACTGTTTGTTTCCCTGCACGTTTTCCTTGCCCTTTTTCCCAGACTGTACTACATAGACTTCTGCTCCGTCTTCTACAGAAAATACTTAAGCTTTCTTTTTCTTTTTGCTATTAAAATGCCTTTCAGCATGTCTAGCATATTCAAGTAATGATTGCAACCTGCTGGTACGATGGTCTACCATGTGTTTTGTAATAAAACTGCTTATAGGTGCACTACTGCCTTTTAAAAATGCATTCTTTAACTGCTGTTCATATGGGGAATCTTGCGTTTGATCTTCAGGAACCTGCATTTCACAGTGGTTATTAAAACATTCTAACAATCTAGCATAGTACCGGTCAATTGTTTCACCTTCTTGTTGGATGCATTGATTAATGCAAGTCCAGTCTGCCCTAGGTTTCCATTTTTCAGAGATGCGGTCTGTAAGACCTTTTACTCTTGTGTCTGATTCTGCGCTGCTATGTGGGAGGGGTCTTTGTGCAGCGTCACGAGGATTCCAGTTGCCACAAATCATGTACCAATCTGGCCCTACAATTTGTCTAACCACTTTTTCTACTTCTTCTCCGTTTAAGTTATAACTTAACCTCATTCCTTGTAAGTCTTCTGAGAATTTTCTGAAATTAATCTTCGGATGGGGAATTCCCTCAGTGGCTTTCCAGATATCTTCCGGAGTCCAAGGTCTATATACTAAGATAGTTGGGTCCTGATTGTCCTGACCTGTCTGAGGATTAGGTACTTCTATAAGTGGGTATATTTCTTCTTCTTCTCCTATAGATCGTGAATTCTTAATTATTTGCCATAACTCAATACCTTTTTCTGAATTACTTGCCTTTGTTCCGGACCTGGTCCCGATGGGATCTCTGATTTTAGTTAGTTTTAGTTTTATAATATCTCTAGCTTCAGTGACCACAGGATATAGTGGGGGTGGACTAACCTGTTCACTCGCTTCATATTCTGGTAAGGGAGGCAGAGGTGCTGATGCTATTACTAAGTTATTGTCCTCCTTATCTAAAAACATTGCTTTTGAATCTTTGTTCCTCTGGTCCCTATGGTTAACTTCTTCCAGCCACCTGTGTGCCTGAGGAATTCGTAACCACCGTTGCTTTTTTACCTGACCCTTGGAATCGTTTTTGAGTTGTTTGATAAGTTTGATAAGCGAGAATTTTTCAAATTTTCCATCGAATTCATATTTATTAACCCATTTTGAAAAATATCTAATATTATCGGCGCGCTGCGACTGCATATATTTTGCATCTTCCGTTAACGGCGGGTTCTGGGGCGTTTTTGTGCAATTTGTACCCATTTTATTTTACCTTTGATTGTTACGTAACTTCTCTTAGTTTTAACGTGTACCACGGATTTTGTTATAGTCTCTTCACAATGACTGCCTACTTATTCTGTTTCTCCTGATCTATGACAAGACAGTACTCTTTTCTTATCCCTGACTGTAAGAAAAATACAATCTGATAAAAAACAATACACATCTAGTCCCTGATCTAAAACAGAAAACAGGAAAAAGTAGATTCAGCTTACCTGAATCCACGTGATTGATCACCGATTCGCGGGGACCCGTCCTTCAGTCACAGATCAGAAAGTGGCTGGCCTCTTTTGATGACTATTCATTCGGAGGACTTTCCATATAAGAAGAACCGATTTGGTTTCTTTCCCGTACAGTTTCAGCCACCTGGCCGTCTGATCCGAGGCAAAGAGAGGGTTCTGGTCTGAAGGACCAATCTGTAAAAAGAAAAACTTCAAAGATCAATACACGTTACGTTCAAGCAAGGCACCCTTTATTACTTGCAGCAAGGAGACAAAGCATGTAGGTACAGGATTTGTCTGACCATCTGGTGGTCAGTATGTTATTTTTATACAATTCTCTTCATGTCACACAGAAAATGTTACTAATATACTGCTGACGTAGTTGAACACAGCTTTCTGTATGTTACACAGAAAATGTTACCAGGCTTATTGCTGACATGATCAGATTATTGCTGTTTTGCAAAAACATTTGAGAAAAACAACCTGGCCTTGGGCTTATTTTAGCCCACCTTGTCTTTTCAGTTCTCCATTGTACAGTTCTAATATATGCAATACATTTTGTCTAGATTCAAGGTACATTTCTAGCTTTGGTGCAAGCAGTGCTGACTATAGTTTAAGCTTTCAAACATCTATTGTTTTCTTTATCAAGACTTCTAGCAGTTGCACATTTTCTCATGGCATAAGCAGAAATAGAATGTCTCTTATTAAGTTTCTGGTAGCTGCACATATTTTCATTGCATAAGCAGAATAAAGTGTATTTTATTAAGTTTCTAATAGCTGTGCAGATTCATGCAGTATGAACAGAATAAATGTATTAACCCTTTTAAGTCTTTTAATGTACTAAGCATGCACATTGCTATTATGCATTTTCCTAACACAAGTCCTTTCTAATGAGGCACCGTGAGACTGTCTCCCCTTCAGATAAACTCTCCTTTAGAATCTCTAACTCTTGATTTTAATAATGAGGGGGCATAAGTTCCCCCAGTCCATAATGACTGCAGGTTTGAGGAAGTTCTTTAAAATTATGAGGATGAGAGAGGGATGATCCATGGACCCATCTTCTTCGCCATAAAAAAATAAATGAATAAGTAAAAATAAAAAAAATAAATAAATAAAAAACTGTAGGAGGTTTTCTGCACTTTCCTCCTGGGTAGCTCTTCTCATACATAATATGATTAGACTGGTAACAAAAACTGTATGGAAATACCCCAATTTTTTGTCACCTAACCCAAGTAAACCTGACAAGATCCCCCAGTCTCAGAATGGACATGTAGGAGGTTTTCTGCACTTTCTTCCTGGGTAGCCCTTCTCATACATAATATGATCAGACTGGTAACAAAAACTGTATGGAAATACCCCAATTTTTTGTCACCTAACTTAAGGAAACCTGACAAGATCATCCAGTCTCAGAATGGACATTTTGGACAAAGATTTCCAAACCTAATTTCATGTGGATGCAGTTGCCATTAAAAAGGTTCTGTCTCTGAAGAAACTCACTTGCCTGTCCTCTAAATAAAGAATCAGGTACCATGGTCAGATACTGGAAGTGTAGTTATGAATTCTACTCTTTTCCTTTGGTCATAAATTATTGGTCACACACAATAAAATTCCTAGGGGCGGCTGGCAGATGAGAAGTATCATTTGTTGGATGAGTTGCCAGTCAGAAGAAATTCAGACTACAGGAACAGCTGCAGCTGTTTAATTCATCTCCAACCTCACAATGAAACTATCCTACCACTCAGACTCACCCGGACAGCAGATACTGCCATTGTTTCATTCATCATGCCTTGCACCACTTGACAGATTCTGCCAAGGTCAATCAAGGCAACTTTTGCAAATGCCTCCTTTGACAAATCCACTCTTTTTGGGCCACATATTAGAACACACATGAAAATCACAGAAAAGGAAATAAAACCATTTCTAATGCTAGCATGAAATTTCAGAATCTGCAATGCATTATTTCAAGTACATACCAGAGTCCATGTCACCTGGAGATTAGGTGTTGCCAAAAGTAGCAAAATAAATAGAAGGAACCTGGGTACTAAGTTAACTTTCAGAACAGTCAATAGGGCCTAGGTAGGACTAATCATTAATGACAGGGGAAAAAGTGGTCCTCCTCCAGGAAAGAGCACCAAAACCCATAAGGCATTGCCTGATGGTCCTACTCTGGAGGCAGTTGAAGGGGACAACTGTCCCTCCACTTCTAAGAGTGGATGGTCATCATACAGGAGAAGTGGGTGAAGAAAGTTAGATACAGGGGCTATACAATGTCCTACTAAATCTCTTCTCATCCCCATTATCTCTCCTTGATAGACATCCCAGTAAAACAGTGTCTTAAACCTCATCCAGAAAAGAGCCGTGGAGATCCCACCAAACCAGAAATAATTAGTTCATTACTCCAAGTTGTCTTTTGGTACTCAGAAAGACAAAGGACTTTAGTTCCATATTATATTTAAGCATCATAAATGACGTTTTATGAAAGAAACCTTTTGGATGGCTGTTGTGCTGTCTGTCCTTCCCTGTCTCTTACAAGAAAATCTGATGCAGTCTTCAGACTACCAAGATGCCTACCTCCACATCAAGACTGCCAAGAAGTACAGGAGGTTTCTATGTTCCTAAGTAGGAACCAGTCATTATCAATTCATGACTGTCCCATTCAGCCCCATCTCACTCCCGAGAGCATTCACCAACTATATTTGTATAGTTGCAGTGAACCTAACAGTATAAGGAAAAAAGTCTTTCCTTACCTGGATGACTGGTTCCCTGCCTCTCTCTCACAGAACAGATTACTATCTGATTGGATCTCTTCTCTATCTCTTTCAATCCTTAGGGATTACAGTGAACAGAGCAAAGTTCCAGATGGAGCCTTCTTAAATGCTGACATTTATAGGCTTTAACCTAGACCCTATATCATGAAGAGTTTTTCTGGATAGGATTCTTTCATTACAAAACCTGGTCTCCCAAATCCTTTGGACTCAGTCAGTAGCAGCCTTCATTTGTCTGAATATAATACCCCAAACTAACTCTGAACATTCTGTTCCAAATCCCCATCTCAATAATGGCTGTCAGTATGAACATCCTTGCTATAGATAGGGGAATTGTCAAGTACAGACTGTCAATGGTGTATGGTAACAGTCAGAGGGTAGTTTGTACATCTGCTGTGATAAAGATTTATGTAGTGTTTTCTGCCTAAAATAGTTTAGGTCGTAACTGTAATATTGTCCATATTCCTGACTGTGTTTGTGATAAACATTTCTATAGTGTGTTCTGCCTAAAATAGTTTAGGTAGTAGCTGTAATATTCTCCATATTCCTGATTGTGTTTGTGGGCCTAGTTGTTTGTTAGAGGCTGTTTTCTGAGCTCATTGTCCAGGCCATCTTAGTTAGCAAAGACTATCCCCCACTTCAGTGAGAGTTTAGTGTCTATGGTCATTGTTTAGTTGGGTTTCCAGGTCTACAGCTTAAAGAAAGCACCTCATTGGTTCTTTTGAGCTTTTTTTAAAGTTGTTTCAGGTTTCAACTTTCTGTTACTTAAGAAGTTAACTTGAGTGTTTCAGCCATTACACACAGAGCTATCTGAGGAGGAGCACCTGATATGTGATATATAGCAATAAGTAGCCTGTTTTTTTTTTTTTTTTTTGCTTATTTTTAGTAGTTATTGTTTATTCTAGATATTTATAGCAATTTAATTATAAACTGCATACTTGTACTGTATTTCATAGCTACTGGCTCACTGCTGGTTCTCTGCTGTGATAAACATTTATGTAGTGTTTTCTGCCTAAAATAGCTTCCCACCCTCTCTCCCTATTGGCATCTTGTCTTTATACCTGCTGGCCTTGCAGTTGCCTGCCCCTACTCTAAATTTGATCTTGGACACTCCTCCCAGTCTAGTGTCATTGGCTCATTCTACCTAATACAGAGAGAACATCTGAGAAGGCCAACACACTTAGTTTCTTTCCTTCTGTTCCTCCTTTCTCTCTTACTTAAAAAAAAAAATGCTGAATCTCCTTGTGTTCAGACAGTGCTTCTCAAACATTTTGGAAATATAGAGTATATTTTAGTGCATTTATTTAAACTGCATTTGCCTTAATATTGCTACAGCTCAAGTGCTCTAGGTTGCACTGCATCTGAATTGTTTTAGTTGCTTTTCTGTATATATGGACTTTTCTGTATATGTAGACTAGCTACTTATTCTACTGTATTACTACCTCTTAAATCGTTTTTCAGTTGTGCACTTGCCTTGCTTCATTGAAAAGTTAAATTGCTAATTTTGTAGAGTTGTAGTTGCATTTACTGTTTAGGGCTACACACTCAAGTGCATTAGCCTTTTCTATGTTTATTTACTGTATTATTGCATTGCTTAGCCTGTTTTAACAAAAAAAAAAATACTATCTTGTTTGCTAGTTTCCCAGCGTTCTTAGGTAGTATATTCCACATCCCAGGCTTTGCTGGTTTCAGGACTTTATTTCTGTGTTCAGAGCTATCCAGACCTTGCTGTGGTAGAGAATAGTCCTACTGCTTACCAGTGGGAGTGGTGAGCATTGTGCTGCCTATCTAACACTAGAGGAGTGGTTTCCAGCTCTGAAATTGTAATTTTATTAGCCATTATGGGCTGATTTCTATCCCTTTCAACTTTCTGGCTTAATAACGCATGTGTTTGCACGTTTTTCACATCATGCAGCACCACAGGGCTACGGTTAAAGTATTCTAGGTGCCAGAAAGTCTGCTCTTCAAATTTTCCCTTAGAACTAGCTGGTTTCTCAGTAGTAGCAGTAAAATCTGAACCTCTGTGACTAGCACTTGCTCCAGAACCTGCTGGAAAGCACTAGGAAGCCTTAAACTTATACAAGCACTCAACTCTCCTTGTTAATAAGAAGAAATTAATTGTAGGCACTAAGCCTATAATTGCAAAGTACCTTGCAAAGGTAAGGGAAAACAGCTCTTGTACTTTACCAAAAAAGCACCTAAATAGGTATGTCCAAGGGTCAGCTTCCAGTGATTTCTCCTGTCCACCTGCTGAATCTGGGCATACTGGGGCAATGCAGCAACTGCCTCATCTACACAGACAACCCTCTCCTCCTACCACCCAACACTACAACCTGCGAGAGATGCACTTACATAGCCAAACTGGAAGCAAAGCTCTCTCCAGCCAAGATTGTGCTAGACAGTCAAAAGGAGAAGGTCAACACCTGCACTACACCTCAAGCAATACATAGCCCTTCAAAACCCACACCATCAACACCCACACATAGCAACACTAAACACATATGTGGAGACCCTTAACATTAACCTGCCCAAGCAACAAGGACCTCCAAAACTGAAATGCAAACACCAGTCACAACCAAAGTGACACATAGCTCACAACACCAGTGTACCACCCAACAACAGCCCCTAAGGCAAGACAAGGTACCCAACACTTTAGTCATAGGTGACTCTATAGTCAGGCACACTGATGTCCCACTCACCAGGCTGAACAAGGAGAAAATTACAGTCAGCTGCCTGTCGGGTCTCATGATCCGCCACATAACGCACGCACTCAAGTCACTCCACAATAAGTACAAATACGACTCTGTCATTGTCCATGTTGGAGTGAATGACTTGAGACGTACCTCCCTGGTCTACATGAAAAGAGACATGGAAGAGCTCTCAGATCATGTGGCCCAGGCAGGTATGACCCTAGCCCTGAGTAGCACCCTGCCTTCGCCCAGAATGATAGCACAGTATAAGGACAAAATGATTGACTTCAACAATTGGCTAAGCTTCTGGTGTCATTCAAAGGGGATCCAGTATATGTCTGTCTGGGACGACATGATCAACAAACCACGATGCTTTGCCAGAGATGGTCTGCACCTGTCACCTCTGGGATTCAGGTTATTGGCTAAAGCTCTTGCCACCCCTATAGTGCCTTTTTTAGGCAAGGTTCAAAAGACAAAACTAACACTGTAACAGATACAAGCATTCAAAATCTGAAAGTAAGGCCACTCAATGCTAGAAGTCAAAACCTCAAAATGCACTCTCTCGAGGCACTCCTAAAACTGGAGAACATCGATATCTGTGCAGTAACTGAGACCTGGTTTAAGGCTCCAGAGAGCACCCCTGCAATATCAGACTACAATGCTTACCACACTTTTCGGCCACCAAACCAAGACCAAAACACTAAAGGTGGAGAAGTGTCCATATTCACCAAGGATATTCACACCTCCAGGCTAGATGCCCAACACAATGCATCTGAAATTCTCCAGGTGCAACTAACACTAGGTAAGACTGCAATCCAAATTTTAGCTTACTACAGATCCCCCACCATGCCCCAAGATTCACACTACACCTTTCTAAACATACTGGAAAATATTATGATACAACCAAACACCCTAATACTGGGTGATTTCAACTACCCCACCATTAACTGGGAAAACTACTTGGGTACCAAAACTTTTTCTAATGGTTCTTGGAATTCATAAATTCCATCGCCCTGGATCAACTAATCCATTGTCCCACCAGAGGCTCCAATATCCTAGACCTGGTCATTACCAACATTGGAGAGTGGTCACCCCCCCCCCCCCCCCATTGGTCAGCTCTGACAATAAGCTAATCACCCTTGACATCCAAATCCCACCCCCAGTATGGAAACATCTGTAAAAAACTTCTCCAAAGCCAACTTCATGCTACTCAAGTCAGAGGTGACAAACTTCATGACACCCATGCAGACGGGAGCTGAAAGTTTGACTGCTGAATCCTACACTAAGGCACTGTATGAGCACATCCATTCATGCATCAATCGTGCCATCCCAAATAGAACCAAGATGCTCTCCTCCAAAAAAAGGAACCCAATCTGGTGATCTCCTGCCATAAACAAACTTTACGAAAGAAGGAAGAAACTGTTGCAGAAAAGAGGAAAATCCCAGGATGCAAAAAACTCCCTTACCAGCCTCAGTAAGAAGCTGAGATCCCTCATAAAATCATCCAAAGCTAGTTACAAAAATAAAATTGCCAAAGATTCCAAAGACAACCACAAGGCATTCTATAGTTATGTCAAGAATCTAAATGGCAATGCTCAGATCTGCTCTGAGCTACAACAGAATGGCATTAAATATACTGATCCCGCGGATATTGCCAATATACTGGCAGAGTGATTCAGTGCAAATTTCACCCCCTCTCACCCTCTAAAGTGCCCATCTCAATACCAAAAGACTGCCAAATTCCAGTAATCACAGCCACACAGGTAGAAATCGCATTCTCCAGTGCTAAGAATACAGCATCCATGGGACCAGATGACATCCCGGGCTGTGTACTACATGAACTACAAAATGAACTGGTACCTCACCTAAGTGTCATGTTTAATCATAGCCTCACCTCAGGCTTTGTGCCCACTGAGTAGCACACAGCTACAGTTATCCCACTCCACAAGGGGGGATCCACCTTGGATCCCGAGAACTACCATCCCATCAGTCTGACGAGCCTGATCTGCAAGGGCATGGAATGCAATATCATGGAACTTATAAACAAAGACATTGGCAACCTGCAAACATGGGATTCCACCCAGTTTGGGTTCGTGAAGGGCTGATCTTGTCACCTGAACCTTATTGACTTCTTCAAATCAGTCTCCAGAGCTGTGGATTAAGGTAAGGTGGTCCACACGGCCTATTTGGACCTAGCCAAGGCCTTCAACACCATCCCCCACTCTAGAATCATAGATAAACTTACTAAGCTGGGCATAAATCCCTACGTCACCTGATGGGTTGCCAACTGGCTTACTCACAGAACCCAGACTGTAAAAGTAGCCAACTCCAAATCCAACTCCAGACAAGTGACAAGTGGAGTAGCTCAGGGTTCAGTCCTGGGACCGCTCTTGTTTGGCATCTACTTCTCTGAAGTACAGGCCAACACTAAGGGACTCTGGCTAACAAAGTTCGCAGATGACTGCAAACTGGGAGCCATTATCGAATCCCCAAATGATGTGGATATTCTACAGAAGGGCCTTACAGAAACAGATGCTTGGTGCCAGAGCCATAGGCTCAAGCTTAATGCCAAGAAATGTACAGTTATCACCTTTGGGAAAAACCATGTACCCATAAATTACCACTTAGGTGGCAGTACACTAAACACTGAAAGTGTGATGAGAGACTTAGGGACACAGGTGGACAGTGGTCTCACCTTTGATAACCACATTGCCACAACAGTCAGGAAATCCTTCTATGTGGCACACCTCATCACTAAGGGCTTTTCATCCAGAAAAAAGGAGGTCATTGTCCCACTGTACTCATCCCTCATTAGACCCATTATAGTGTACAATGCCCTGTTTGGTATGTACCTCACAAGACATCTGCAACAGCTGGAAAGGCCACAGAAATACCTCACTAAAAGAATCACAGGTCTAAAGCAGATGCCCTATGCTGACCATCTAAAAAAAACTCCAGCTATACTATGTGGCATATCGTCTACTCAGAGGTGATCTCTGCTTAACATACAAGGCCATGTCAAACCCTGAGCTGTTGGAAATGCTCCACTTAAAGAAATCCCAATCCCTCAGAGTCACACGCTCCAGGGATCTAAACTTTGTCATCACAATGAACAAAACATGTTGGAGGGATATGTTAATGACCCAGAGACTCCCCATACTCTGGAATAGACTGCCCATACATTTCAAGCAGAGCGCTTCCTTGGCCCTCTTCAAATGGAACCTTGACAATTGGATGGGAGATAGGAAATTCACCCCAGGGATTACGTCAGTCACCCTGCTAGACAGGGGTCCACAGAAGTAAATATTGTGGGAAGAAATATCCAGGGAATTGTTATGGCTAGGCTTGTATAGGCCCTAGGGCCAATAGCCCGGTACCAACCTATGAACCTATGAACCTATGAATGCTCTCAATATGAAGACAGCCTTCTTCACACTCTTCAGACCTTTCAGGATTCCCTTCACTAAGGTGTGGGAGCCATCCATAGTTACAACATGGCACTAGTGAGATATATCAACAAAAAAGGGGGAGTACACTTCTACCCTATTTGCTGAGACTCTTGAGTAATATGAGAATAAGCTGTATTATTAAACTCTTTTCTGACTGCCAACTAAACTCCTGGCAAAGTCATTCCTTTAGCACTTGGGTTTAGACATTGACTGCTGATGCCTCAGAGATGGTCCTTCAGTATGTCAGTTTTGCAGAAGCTGGTCCATCGTTAGACGTTTTGATACAACCTATTTGCATCCTCATCAGAAACCAAGTGCAGCAACTTCTTTTCCCTCAGCCATCCACTGTGAGAATATTCAAGGGATGCTGTCATCCAGAAATGGCTCCAGGACTACCATACACTTTTGCCTACTTCTTAGTCCATAGTTTATTCAGAAAGCCAGTGCTTGAATATAGTCTCAGTAATGCATGCAATGACTTGCAATTTGGACCCATGTCCCACAAAGTTTTTGAGATGTTGTCTGATTTGCTAAATGCAGTTAATCTCCAGGAAGGTATCTGATACCAGAGGAACAGAGCAAGATTTGGAGCATTTCTATCTACTTTACAGGTTTAAATTACCCCAAAACTCAATAAACAAACTTTGGATTTGAAGTCTCTGGAGAATTCTCACCCAGTCTCAAACCTCCCTTTTTGGAAGGTTAGTGTGAAAGTGGTCTGTATATAGCTGTACTTACATTTGACTCCACATGGTTTGCTGGATCCTTGCCAGTCTGGTTTTAGAGAAAGTACAGCATGAAGACTAATGGTTAATGGCCTCCTGATGGAGATATAACAACGTAATTATTCTGTCTTGGGCCTACTTGATCTCTCCACAGCTTCTAACACAGTGGACCATGGAATTCTTATCAAGCACCTGAAGTTGCCCTGTTTGTTTTCAGATACTGTCCTGCAGTAGTATCTCTCTGACACAGCTAGCATGTGCTACCAGGTTTGTATTCTTCAGATCCATAGTTACTTGAGTATGCTATACCTCAGTGCGTGTCCAGGTTTGTATTTTTCAGCTCCATAGTTACTTGAGCGTGGTATACCTCAGTGCCTGTCTTACCTCTTTTGTTATTTACAGAGTAAATCCTACTGCTCATGAAGGTCATGAGTAGGAGAAATATTTCTTACCAGACTTATGCTGATCATGTTCAGCTATACCTCTTAGTGACTCCAGAGTGTGTGCCAGACCTTTCAGCTCTTCAGGACAGCTTGGACTCTGTCCTTGTATGGATGTCCAAATCGCTTAAAACTTCACCTAGCTAAGATTGAAGTCCTCAAGGTGCATGACACCATCTGACCACCTCATCTTCTTCTGATCTCTTCATCAATCACACATGGGGAGGCAGATGGACCTGTTTCTTCATGTTTGTGATCTTGATTCTATCTTAGAGAACAGAATGAATTTAAAGGACCACGTGCTTGTTACCAGGACATCTTCCACTAAAAGAATATAAGCCAAGCTCAAATGCTATATCACCTTCACACCTGGAGATTGTAACTCATGGTCTGGTATTATCCCACCTGGACTATGACAATGCCCCTTACATGGGACTTTACCAGTAGTGCTCTGACCCTCCTGCAGTACATGGAAACTTCCATGAACAAGCTATTTATTGACACTCCTGCAATGTGCCATATTACTCCAGTGTTGTGTGATTTGTGCTGGTTTGCAGCTGCAACCAGATGTGTTTTTGAGATTATCACTCTTGCTTTCCAAACCTTACATACTGGGAGCCCTGTTAATCTGAAAGGACTACTATATTCCTATGTCCCTGCCCAATTGTTCAGGTTATCAAGTAAGACTCCTAGCAGAGCTTCTGGTAATTATCTAGTTCAGGCCAAAAAGTTCTAGCAGTGATTCTGGTCATTACCTAGTTCAGGTCATTGAGTAAGACTTCTAGCAGGACTTCTGGTCATTACTTTGTTCAGGTCATCAAATAAGACTTCTAGTAGGGCTTCCGGTCATTACCTAGTTCAGGTGATCGAGTAAGACTTCTAGCAGGCCTTCTAGTCATTACCTTGCTATGTTCCTTTGAAATCAGTTGCCTTTCTTGATTCAGGCATTTGAAAGAGTTCTCCTTTTAGGAAGTTATTACATTACAATCTTTTCAAGAAATTATTATGTGATCTTGGAAAGGCACTATATAATCCTTCAAGATTTTAAATTTTAAGATAGTCATTAATTTTAATTAGAGATTTAAGACTCTTTGCCATGCTATTATTTTTCATGAACAATACAGTTACTTCTCATTGCAGTACTTATGTAGTATCACAACCAGATTCCACATATCTCACAACCGTTTTCCCAATCAGTCATAATTGTTGAAATTATAGAGAAAGGAGTCATTCTCCTTAATGTCAGTAATTTTGACTGATTAGTAAACTGGATGCAATATTCTTGTGTACTGTTATACGGACTTGAGATGAGCTGAGCGCCATGTGAACAAAATGTACTGGCTTGCTTGGATCTTCTATTTCCATCCTTCACTTAGTCTGTCAGCCCCCAGCAGTGGTATCCTGCCTTATCTCTCATTAGTGACAGATAGGCATACTGGTAAAAGTATCATGTTTCTATACCTTGTTTTTCTCCCTTTTTTATGGTTTCAGAACCGTCAATCTGTAAAACATTTCCGGGGGAAGGGAATAGAGATTAGCGACAAAATGTAAGCAGTTTAAAGGAGTGCATTTCTTTGGTGTCAGTGCATGTGTTTTCCGGATTCACTTCTTCTAAAGCAGAAAGAAACACAGTTGTAATCATGACATAACTATTTAGTTTCACAGTTTTTACATACAGTCAGGTTGCTCTGTCTTGGGGCTTAGGAGTAATCACTCCATTTTACTTTGTACTGCTGTGTTCTGTTTGCACTATTGAGTCCCCAGTTTTTAAAATAAAATCCGTTCCTGAACAATGTCAAGCTAGAACAGGAATTTGGGGCTTACTATTGCTCCTGGATGATCACCCAATGTCACAAATAACTGGTTAGTCCGTTACCCAACCCCTGCCAATCCACAATGAGTCATTGGTCCATAACTGTAAGAATTATGAGACGTGAAATCTGTTTGTGATAATGCATAAGTACCCTCACTGCAAGTTTTGCTTTGTACAATGCATAGAATTAGGGATTTCAGTACATTTAAATAAACATATTCATACATAAAAAAGTTCTTTCTCAAATATTTGTTGTATGCACTTCTATAAGAGTGCACCAGGCTAGTGTCTCTAGCTTTTCCCAAGATACTAATTTGTTTTCTCTGCATCTTTATTTAAGTGCATAAGGCCTCCCTTATGGGTACATTTATGATCAAACCTGCTCAAAAAGATTTTGATCCTCCATGGGATTTGTGTTTTTTTCTTGAAAAAAATAATACTTCCTCTTATGAACCAGTGTCAACTACAGAGTTGAATTTTATGTCTTAAAAAACATTTTTTGTAGTAGCTGTTACCTCATCTAGAATTTTTCCAGAATTGCAAGCCTTCATAGAGCTTCCTTATGAATATGCCCATCTTTTGTGCCTTAGGTAGCCAATAACCTCAACCAGTCAGTCAATCTGCCTGTATTCTTTCTAAACTAATCAAATGCAGCAGAATATTTGTTAGCCTGCATGGATGCCTACAGAAAGCTCCCATGTTGTTTGCACAGAACTATATTTTTCAGAAGAGACACACAGTTATTTTCATACTTCTCTAATATAAAAAGTTGTCACTAAACTTTCTAAAGAGACATTATCTAAATGGTTGACTGTGCTAAATGTTATTGTGAAGAATATAATAAAATCTTGCCTTCTCAAGGCACACACAAGTGGGGCAGTGACTATCTCTAAGGCCTTTTTCTAAAATGTAGCCAGAGATGCTATTTGAAAAATGGCTGCTTGGTGTTCACTGAACACTTTCACAAGACACAATAAGACCTAGGGCTTTCTTTGGGGCCACAGTAAACGAGACATGTTCCCATAATGCAGACGACCCGGGAAGAAAAGTGTATGGCTCTGGCTCATTGTTGAGGAAGCTGGACTTCATCATATCAGATACAAAACTTATGTTTTTAGCATAATGATAGAACTGAGTGAGCATCTGGGTCCAGCCTCATTAACATACCCACCCAGCTTCCCCCTTCCATCTTCCTGACATGGTCAAAAGGTTACGGTTGTTGTTCCATGCTCTACTTCTCCATGCCATGATTGAGATCAGAAGCAAAAGATCTGTTCGCAAAGCATTATGCATAAAATGGGAGAGATTAGTATCCTTAGGAAATTGCAGGTGCTGAGCTAACACTGAACAGCTTCAGTCCTGTTGCTGACAAGCACGGACCTGCTCATCTAGATCTATCATTATGGCAAGTACAAAACTTCAGTTAATATCACTTTTATCTACAGCTTTTGTCTTGGGTCACCACTGAAAAAATGGGCTCTGCCTAATAGGGTCCACTGAGTTAACAAAAATGGAAAAATAAATAAATAAAATAAACAAAATAAATAAATAAATATAACATTTCCTATTACTGGTAGTCTACAGCACCCAACATAAATACACAAATACTAACACTGTTTCCATTACAAATTATATTTAAAAGAACCAGTTAATAATAAAAAAGGTCTGCAAATCCAAGCTGCCCATGCTTGATTAACCAGGTGTGTGCATGATTGTACACATCCAGACCATAGAATAAATATAAACATGGTTATCCCTCAAGCTAATACTTTTCATGTGTCTCAGTTTACAAATACTGCTCTCTGGAAAACTGGTCTAATGAATTAAATGAAATCACCAGTACAAAGTAAATCTAATTAAAAATCACAGCTTAAACAAAACATGATATATTCACCTCCCGCTTGTTACTTTTGGTTGCTTACCAGATCATACAGCCACACTACTCCAAAAATTAAGACAAGGAGTGCATGGGCGCCGGAACCATAGAGCTAGGGGGAGGATGAGCCCCCCACCTTTACAGCTGCAAGACCTGTCAGGAAAAATTAATGAAGTGACGTTTTCACACTAACATGGATTCATGCGCGAAAGTTAAACTAACTAAACTAGCTGTTCTTGTTCTCTTATTGCTCTGTGTTACAGGAGTTATGTTGCCGCTGTTCTGTTGGTGCTGCCAGAGCCAGAGTCATGCCGGTAAGGAGAATTTTGTTCTTTTATTTGCAGGAGTTATGCTGCTCGTGTGTGTGTGTGTGTGTGTGTGTGTGTGTGTGTGTGTGTGTGTGTGTGTATGTGTAAAATCACCCAGTTAGGTATACCTGGTGGTTAGTGTTACTCAGGTTCAAACAAGAGACTGAATTCTCTACCCATACCACCACTTGTGATTCAGGGAGTTGAGTCCATAGTTCTCAACTGTCCAGATTTTCACAGAATATTTGGCTCATACTTTTGGTCTGTTCCTCTTAAAATTTGTGGTTTTCTGGCAAATCATTGAGAACGGAATTCACTAAATATTGATAGCCCTTTAAGTTTCAGTCTTTTTATCTTTCAGGAAGCACATGGTAACACAAAACACTTTATTTTAGCAACTTTCTAAGATTATACAAGCAATATTTAAAACGTGTCCCTGGTTTTGGGCCTTTGCCCCACCAAATAAATTTTGGCTTTTTCCAGATTTCTTGTACTACGAAGCTGAGAGATTTAGTGGAGTGTTATGTGGATTTTACAAGGAGCTGAGAGCTTCATGAGAAGAAACGTTTAGTGCTACTTATGCTAAGTCGTTTGCATTGTTAGTAGCACAACAGGTATTATACTTGCTTTTGATGCAGAAAGCTGTGGGTTCTACTCCCACAGTATACGGACGGATCACTGATACTGTACTGAGTGGATGCTGCAGTCCTAAGAATGTCCTCCTTTGGAGGAGTTACCTAGTAAGTATGTTTCTGTTATCAGTTTGCCATCCATTCCCCATTGCAAAATTACTAGCCTATAATTTTTTTTAATGTAGCATAGGCAATTTATTCTTCAAGGGCAACAGCCACTTTATTTGTAGATGAAACAATAAAATATAAAGTTGTCTGCTAGCAGCAACCTCTTCATTAGTTACAGATCTCTTTAATATGGAATTATTTAGATGACTTACTTCTGCAAAGATTTTGCATATTTGGTGGTGCTGCGGTAGCGTTGTTGCCTCACAGTTAGACGTTGCCTGTTCGATTCTCAGTTAGAGCATCTTCTGTGTGGCAACATGCGTGAATGGGCGTTCCTTCGTTGAAGGTTGTGCGTTAGGCCCAGCAAGCCAGCACATCAAGATCTACTGCCAATCATTAGTGGACCGGAGTTCTGCTGTGGCGACCCCTAACCGGGAAAAGCCGAAAGAAACAAACAAACTGATATTGGTGGATTGTAATGACAGATGTTTGAGTGGCCTTTCTTGGTTGAAATTTTCTGAAATGGGTAGTTTTGTCATTATTGGTTCATACATTTTGTTTCATTGCATACTAAAAGATTGTTCAAAACTACAAATTTAAAACACATTTTAAAAAGTGGTACTGTATTATACAAGGAATATAATTTAATACAATCAGGTTAATACAATCAGGAAGGTGAATCAAAGAATGCATACATGTATGCTTGCTCACGGGATGCAGGAGATCAAAATAGGGGAAGAGACCAGTCACTAATGGAGTCCCCCAGGGTTCGATGCTGAGACTTTTTCTGTTTGGCATATACATCTCAAAAGTAAAAGGAAATACCAAAGGTATTTCTTTTCCTGACTAAGTTTGAGATGACTGCAAGCTAGGAACAATTATTGAATCCCCAAATGACTTAATAATCATACAGGAAGGTTTGTCCCAAACAATAACTGGTGCCAGAATCATGAATTGAAACTACACTCCAAGAAATACATTATCATATCCTTTGGGAAGTCATCTACTCCAGGGAACTGCCAAATTGGCAATGCCCCCTGAGAACTGACCCAGTTATTTGGGAACTTGTGTGTACAGTGACCTAACTTTTGACCAACATGTGCCCAGAGGCATACGAAAGTCTTTCCATATTGCAAATCTTATAAACAAATTGATTGTGACTAGATCTAGAGATGTTATTGTCCTCCTTTACAAAGCCCTCATTAGGTCAATCTTTTTGTATAATGCCCACTTTGGCATGTATCTGTCCAAACCCATGCAACAATTTGAATACCCACAGAGATACCTTACTAAAAGGATACAAGTCCTAAACAATAGGTATTGCATGGATCACCTCAAAGATTTATCACTATACTCAGTATCCTACAGAGTGCTTAGAGGTGACATGTCTGGCATACAAGGCATCCTCTGACCTAATACAGATGGACTTACCGAACATCAGTAAGTCAAATGGCATCAGAAATACTCAGTCCATGTATCAAAATGGAATGTTGTGAAGGGATGGATATATATCACAGACTACCACTGTTCCAGAACAGACTATCCATTCAAGTAAAACAAAGCTCATCCCTGTCCATATTCAAATGCAACTTTGATCTAGGGATGGGTAATAGAAAATGTATTCCAGGATTGCCCCTCATGCCACTGATGGATAGAGGCAGTTCCTAAATGCTGCATCCCTTACATGGGTCATCTCAAATTATCTATAGTATGATCATGTTTATTCTCACTAGGGCTAATATACATTATCAGCCATGGGATATGTAAGACCAATCAGGAAATGTTAATTCAAGCACCAAAAGTGAAATTGGCTAAGCTTAAAATGTCCTCCAAGTGAGCCTATGTTGTGGTAGTAAAGAGTTTTAAAAAATTGCCCTTTTTAGATCACTAAGTGCCCCTCTCACCCTTCACCCCCCCCCCTCCAGTCTTCAACAGCTTCCGGCTCCTCTGAAGGAGTGAAATACAAATTTAAGTAAGAAATGGTGTTTAGCTATTAATGTTCATACTGCCAGCTGGTTTAAAGATGGCCTAGCAAACTTCCAAAACATGACCTCAAAGCTGATGTCATGTGTTGTGCCACCAGCATTTAGTGTAGCAGTGATGCTAAAACAGGAGATAGCTTCTAAGGTATGATTACTGCCAGAGACACCAGTATCACCACACCCACAACAACCACTCTTCTCGGCATTGCTAGTAACACCGATAAAATCTAAATCAAATACAGGGCAGGCAACAAAATGTCCTTTATCTAGTAATGTACAACCTTCTCAGTGCTTACAGGTACAAAAGCACCAAACAAGAAGCCAGCAAAATGAAAAATGTAATGGGATGCTCACTTTAATGTTGAATCAGTGAGAGCAGTTCTTGCAGTAGGCTAATGCGATGGGACATATTTCAATTACAAGGCATTACTATCTCCATTAACTTTTGCAGCCCTAATTGGCATCACCCAACAGTGTTGTCCTGGTCCTAAGGATGAATTATAAAGTGGGATGCAACCTCCACACTCCCTACATTCATTATAAGAACCAGTACTGCTAAAATTCACAAAATGAATCTGATAAAACTAAAAGCAGGCAACAGTCTTTTTGGCAGATCTTTTCCAGCAATCAGGCACCCATGAGGACATGTAGCACCAGCAGCATGCATTCTTATTAGCTGGAACCCAGTTATTAAAAGGAGCATTTACTGCATCTTACTCACTTCTTGTTTTAACACTGAAGTGAATGGACTATTCCAGAGATGCATTTTGTTCATTAATTAATTCTCCATGTCTACATCTTGTTAGTGCATAAGAATTATATTTTAATCTAGTTTGCAACATACAAGTTAAAAAGTACATTTTTCAGAGTACATTAAAGAAACACAGAGGAACTTACTTAACAGCAAATGTTTTTGCAGAAAACAGATATTCTCTAAAACACTGAGGGCCGGATTCATGAAGGCTTGCATGGAGTCTAAGAGTAGAGTAAGACTCCAGCAAGCCAACATGTCTGCCGAGCGATCCAGGAACAGCCGGCAGGGGGTGTGCAAGAGAGCTCCTAAAACGACTCTTGCACGGACAGGGTCAGTTTATGCAAATTACCTCATTTGCTGCTGAAAGCTATGCAAATGAGGTAAATTTGTGATCCAGGAAACACTAACCTGTCTGAGTAAGAGTAGTGTTATTTGCAGAAATGTACTCAGTTGGTAACTGAGTACCATTCTGCAAATAGCAAAACAGGGCAATGACAGCTCCAAATAAAGGATGCATCCAGTGGAGGAAGCATGCCAATGGCCAAATATAAGGCCATTGGCATTTATATGTGTTGCAAAAATTTGTAAAAATGTAATATTTTTTCCCCGATCCCCGATGTTTAAGCATAGCACAGCGTCGCACAAACTTGCGGCGCTCTAAAAAAAAAAAAAAAAATTAAAGGCAAAAACAGGCATTTTATTACAAATATACATCTGCCATGCAAGTGAATGGCAGCTGAAGACAACATGGCTACTGAGTAGTGGTTGCTAAGGGGGGAAGCTCAGTGTGAGAGAGGTAACCAAGCATTAGTAGGCAATCCTATGCAAATGAGTATAAGGATAGTGAATCCCAATTTTCCCTGCTATGTGAACCATGTCCCTAGAGTGAAAGAATAGGATTAGAGGAGTAATAGAGTAGTAGATAGGTGACATCATGAGGGGGTATGTATTAAACACTGTAAGCCCATTGGAGCAGAGTGGCATGTGTCTGCTGTGAGTTACTGAAGACTGGAAGAGTCGTGTCCCTAGTTTTCTGAACTGAAAGCCAGAAACCAAAGGCATACGCTGTGGCTACCACCAAAGTTTCTTTCAAAGCTGCTTACACTGTGTGCACGCATGTGCGTGCCTGTAAACTGTTGTAAGCCTGTGTGCATGCGTGTGCGCCTGTATCAGCCTGTGTAAGGCTGTCTAAGCATGTATGCATGATTGTGCACCCGCCTAAGCTCGTGTAAGCCTGTGTGCGCGCATGTGCGCTTGTTTGCATGGCGCTGCCCCCTGCATAAACAGAAATGGGAAAAGGAAGGAAAGGAAGTAGTAGGAAGTTAACCAAGGATAACTAGCAGAGCTGCCAGGTGAAATCAATCAGAATCAGCCAATTACACAGGCAGTACAATAGCCTAGCCCAGCCCAGCACTAAAAACTCTGCAAACAACATTCCCCCATGTTTTTCTCAGAAACACTGCAACACTGCAGTCTACAAAGAGAAGTGAAAACTTAAAAAGCTTAACTGAGACAAAAGAATGTTAGGGGCTGCCATTGCTATTATAAGGTGACATGTGCAAGATGCTGAGGGTGGTGCCATTGCGAATGCTGCTGAGCAACCCACAGTGAGGAGACGGAGAAGAGTGTACAGACCCAGGGTAACCTACCAGGGGCTACATGAGCTGGAAATAGTGGAGTGCTATGGAGTGGACAGAGAGCTCCTGCAGAAAATTGTTGAGCTGTGCAGGCCACGCCGCACACACAGAACCAACAGAGGGGAACCCATCCCAGTGGAAACCAAGGTATGTGTTGGCCTAAGAATACTAGCAACAGGTACCTTCCAGAGACCAACTGGTGATATGATGGGGATTTCACAGGCATCAGCATCCAGGGTACTGCACCAGTTCCTGAATGCCATGTCAGCACATGTCGGTGATCGTGTATATTTCCCCAATTCCTGTGAGGTATTGGCCAGCAATATGCATCTCTTCCAGCAAATAGAGGAATACCCTGAGGTAGTGGGTGCAATTGACTGCACGCACATACATATCAAAGCACCAGCTGGTGAGTGGGGTAGGGCCTACATCAACCGCAAGGGCTTCCACTCCATCAACTGCCAGGTCATGTGCGATGCCCAGGGCATAATACTGAATGTGTGTGCTGGCTGCCCTGGAAGCTACCATGACTCCCATATCTGGCATCTGATGCAGCTGTACCAGACATTTGCCAATGGGGACATCCATGATGGTCACCTAGTGGGAGATGCTGGATACACACTGGAGCCGTGGCTAATGACACCCATCAGAAATGCACAAACACCTGAACAAGAACTCCATAATGAGGCACACGCACAAACACGAAATGTAATCGAGCATGTGTTCAGGATGCTCAAGTCATGGCTCCAGTGCCTGGACACATCTGGTGGAGCCTTGCAGTACTCACCAACTACATGTACACAAATTGTCATGGTATGTGCCATGCTACACAATATGATCCTGTGAAAACAGCTTCAGCAGGAACAGCATGGGGCAGGGCCAAACAGCCCCCACACCATTGCCAAGGCCTGCACAGGCACAGCGTGACTTGGAGGAGGAACAACCTGAGCCTAACCCAGTAGGCAGAAGGAGGCATGCCCAGTATGCCTTGGAATTGGCAAAGAGGCAATGCATAGCACATACACTGGCTCAGTAGGAACCATGGAAATGATACCTCTCTCTGACTCGCACATAAAATAAAAGGGATGCCTAACATGACACTACCTGTTTCCAAACATGTATAGGAAGTGTAGTATGTACAACTGACATAGGCAGCCCTGCAGCACCACCTGAGGCATGATTGCCATGTTTTAAGCAATATAAAGCAGCGCTAAGCAGCTTTCACCAATATCTAGTATATGTAAACCAAATTGCTCTTGCAATGTTGGGCAAGGTCAGGGCAAGTTGAGCAAAGTCAGTTAAACATGCTCATATCTGCTTTAATGTTCCTTAAGCAGTCTGGTCTGGCCAGCATGAAAATAAAAAGCAGTGACAGGCTTTGAACCCAGGATACTGTGCACTGTAGTCACAGTACTGAACCACTAAGCCATGATAGCATTTCAATGGCACAGACACAGCAGGACAATTGTACACTAATGCAAACACAAAGCAATGCTGTATTATGCCCCTGAAGAGGCAAATGGGTAACTTTCCCCACACACCTATGCAGAAAGAGAACATTAGGCCGGGCGTTGTGATGTGGGTTGTGTAGGCTATGAAGTCGCAAGTTAATATACGTGACATTGGACGTTAAGATCTGTAGTACAGTAGTATGCCCCAAGCCAGTACGATAGGCAACAGTACAGACTGTAATGGTGTCCTGTACATAGCAGTGCAGGCACAGCAAATGTGTATAAGTGTCAGGTGAAACCCACATCCTATGTACATCCACAGTAACAATCTGGTGTGCCCACGGGTAGAAATGTACAAAGAATAGCTGTCCCCCCTGTATGTAGAAATGTTGATGAGTCTATGCAAAGTGTCTCCTGGAAGCCCTGCAGGCACAGCATGATCCCTGTTGAGCTATGACAAAGGTGATCCCTACTGTAAAAATACAACTTGATTTACCATACACATATAGTATAAATGTGTATACTGTGCGTGCTCACACACAACAAATGTAGTGGATTTCATTCAGCATCACACTGAAAAGTCATACTGGGCATGCTCACACACAAAGAAATGAACAAATGTCAGGCAGAAAGATACTGAAAGGTCATACTGGGCATGCTCACACACTTAGGCTAAATATGGATGTGATAATAAGGGATCTATGGACAAATGTGTATAGTCATCTCTACTTCCAGAAACACATTCACAAAGTGGTCTGAAAATCCTGCTATGTGTTCACACAAACTGCCAAGGTCTGTGTATGTAGGTCAAAGGAGGTTGCTACAACTCAGCAGTCATCAGACCTGTCAGAGAGTACCACAACACACTTGCAATGAATCTGACTAGGCATGTTCAGCAGCTAGAAACACAAATGAAGTACCTTAACAAGTGGATTACTGGCCTCAAATAGTTGCCCCATGCAACAAGACTGAAATGTAACCCAGTCTGTACTCTGTTGCATACTGTCTGCTCAGGAAATCTTTGCCCAACAGACAGGTCCATGTCATGGTTACACTCAGATCTGTTCTGAGTAACAGCTCAATGGCACTAAATGTACAGAGCCAACTGATATTGCCAACACCCTGGCAGATAGGATCAGTCTTAACTTTACCCCCATCTCACCCATGAAAGAGCACATGTCTATAATGGAAGACTGCAAAGTTGCTATCATCACAGCTGCACAGGTAAAAAACACTCTCCAAAGCCAGTATCACAGCAGCCATGGGACTAGATAACTTCCCAGGCTGTGTAGTATCTACATCCCTGAAGTAAACATTAACATGGAAGGCCTGTGGCTACTGAAGTTTCCAGAGGACTGCAAACTAGGAGCCATCATTGTAAACACTAAAGATGTGGACATCCTACAAAAGGGAATCACTGAGACAGATGGCTGTTGTCCAAGCCATGGGCTGTAGCTCAATGCCAAAAGGTGCATTATCATCACCTTTGTTAAAAACACTGTAGCCAAGAACTGCAACATAGGTGGTAGTATACTTCACACTGTAAGCGTGACAAGAGACTCTGGGTCACAGGTGGACAGTGGATATAACTGTGATGAGCACATTCCCACAGTAGTCAGGAAACCCTCTTATGTGACACACCTCATCACAAAATGTGTCTCATGCAGAATAGAAGAGGACATTGTTCCCCTCTACTCACCACTCACTAGAACTCTAAAAGAGTACAACGCCATTGTTGCTATGTACCTCACAAGACAACTACAACAACTGGAAAGCCAACAGCAATACATCACAAAGAGCATTAGTGACCTGAAATACATGCCATACACAGACCATCGCAAAATGTTCCATCCGTACTCCCTTGCATATCGCCTACTCAAAGGTGTTCACTGCATAACATACAAAGCTATGTCAAACATAGAGCTGTTGGATATGATCCACGTAAAACACTCACAATCACCCTGACCTTTGGACCCAAGACCACGAGTGAAATACAAAAGGAAGGGGTGTAGCCATTTACCTTATGGATATCCACACCTCCAGGTTACGGGCACAGCATGAGGCCTTGGAGACCATGCAAGTGCAACTAACATTGGGCAAAGCTGCCCATCAGATTGTAGCCTGCTACAGATCATGTACCTTGTCTCAGGAACCTCACTCAGTATTCTGGAGAACAATGGCAAATCTAAAGGTCCTATCAAACACCATTATATGAGGAGACTACAACTACCCAAACATTGAGTGGGTGAATTACTCGTATACCATGTCCTTTGCCCAATGTGTCCTAGAGTTAATAAACTCTAACACCCTGGAACAGCTGGTCAGCATGACCACTAGAGGTGACGACATACTGGACATGATCATCACCAACATGGGGTACCAGTGTTCCACAACAGAGATAAACCCCTCGCTGGTAATATCAGATCATTAAGTAATCACACTGGACATCTACATCCCGCCCCCACACCCAGTCAATGAAACCACTGTGAAGACATTTGCAAAAACAAACTGCGCACTTCCCAAGACCAAAGTGGAATGTTCCAAAGACCCCTTGCTATAGGATAATGGCATGCAATCTGCAGAATCATTTACAAATGCATCCTATGAGCATCTACAGGGATGCATGGAATGAAACATCACAAATAAAACCAAGATGCACTCCTCCAAAAATAGGACAACAAGCAGGTGTTTGTTGCCCATAAATAAGCTAGACAACAGAAGGAGGAAACGAACACATGATAGAGCCAACTTCACTAAAGGAAAGGCATCACTGATCATTATCAGGAAGAAACAATGATCGCTCATAAAATAATCCAAGGACTGTTTCTAAAGACAAATAGCCAAGGAATGTAAGAATAACAACCACAAAGCCTTCGGTAGCTATACCAGACATGTAGGTGTCAACTTCCAAATATGCTGTCAGCTACTGAAAAAAGGAAAGAAATACACCAAACCAACTTTCATTGTCCACATCCAGGGGGACAAGTTCAGTCTAAACTCCACCCATCACCCCCAAAAGGGCCTGTGTCCATCACAGAAGGATGCAGAGACCCAGACGTCATGGACATGCAGGTAAAGACAGCCCTCACCAAAGCTAAGAACATAGCATCAATGTGACTGTATGTTGTCCCAGGCTGCGTCTTACACTAGGCCCATAAGGAACTACACCCTCACCTACATTCACTGTCCAGACTCAAGCGTACCACAGGCTATGTACCCAAAGAATGGCATACACTAACAGTCATCCAGCTCCACAAAGGGTGTGCCAAAACAGAACCTGGAAACCATTGCCCAATATGTGTACTCAGCCTGGTCTACAGAGCTATTGAGCAAATTGTCATGGAACCCATACACTGAGACATTAGAGATCTCCAGACACTGGACTCTACACAACTTTGCCTTGTTAAAGGCAGAGCCTGGCACCCAAACCTAGTTGACTTATTTAAAACAGTTACCATGAACATAGATGGAGGTGAAAGTAGTCCACACAGCCCACCTGGACCTCACTAAGGGCTTACCACACCATTCCCCACTCTGTCATCATGGACAAGTGTGACAACAAAACCACACCAAGAATTTTATTAGATAAAGCTTTCGGGTCTACACCCTTCATCAGTATAAATCAGTACAAAAAAATCAGCATTTAAATAGGAGAACATAAAATCACATGCTTCAGCCCATCCCACATACTAATTAACAATCAAGCCTAAAAATAATATGTAGCTCATAAGAACAAAAATTCCTACTATGCCTAAAATTCTTCCATCTGTACGGAAGATATAACTCAGAATAAAAATGAAAATAATAAAACAACTTTATATAAACAATATATTTATATCTAACATATGTATATATACACATGAAAAAAAGGCCAGCAACCTATAATGAACTCCATCAAACAAAATACCAAATTATACCCTATTAAAGCCTCTCTCTCTTAATAGGGTATAATTTGGTATTTTGTTTGATGGAGTTCATTATAGGTTGCTGGCTGTTTTTCATGCATATATATATATATATATATATATATATATATATATATATATATATATTAGATATAAATATATTGTTTATATAAAGTTGTTTTATTACTATTAATTTTTGTTCTTATGAGCTACATATTATTTTTAGGCTTGATTGTTAATTAGTATGTGGGATGGGCTGAAGCATGTGACTTGATGTTCTCCTATTTAAATGCTGATTTTTTTGTACTGATTTATACCAATGAAGGGTGTAGACCCGAAAGCTTTATCTAATAAAGTTCTTGGTGTGGTTTTGTTGTCTTGCTGAATTATAGCAGTATCACCAATTGTTTTTCATCATGGACAAGTGTACCAGCTTGAACATGAACAGCTATGTCACAGGATGGGTGGCCAAGCGGCTCAAAGATCAAACACACATGTTCATAGTTGCGGGTGCCATGTGAAACTCTAAGCCAGTCACAAATGGCATCACACAGGTCTTGGTCCTGGGACCCCACCCGTTCAGTAGATACTGCTCAGAGGTACAGGCAAGCACAGCAGGTGTATGGCTGAACAGGTTTGCAGATGAATGGAAACTGGGGTCCATAATTGACTGTACAGCTGGCACAGACATCCTCCAGAAGTGTCTTACAGAGACAGATACCTGGTATCAAAACAATGCCCTCAAGCTGAATGGCAAAGAATGCATAGTCATCCCTTTTGGGTAATACAAAGTGCACACAAATTACTACATAGGTGTTAATCCAGCATGTATGGAGAAAGTCATAATGGCCCTGGGGACACAGGTAGATAGTAAACTCACCTTTGATGATCACATGGCCAAAGTGTTTAGACATTCCTTCAATGTAGGCCATCTAATGTCACCTAATGTAATGTCACCATCCTACAAATATACCTGTGGAAGGAAGAACCCCCAGTAATGTGTATAGTGCATTGTGTTAATGTGTACTCACTAGTATTATTAAGTAGTTAGGTATGGGGTTTGAATCCTGCATTGGACAACCGTGTGTTTGTGTGTGGTCTCCTTGGGAAATAGCACCCTTTTAGGAGAGTAGTGAAACACCTCAAAAGTGGTAAACTAACCTTTGTCAAGTCTGATGATATCACCATCCTACAAATATACCTGTGGAAAAGAGAACTCCCAGTAATATGTATAGCGCGTTGTGTTAATGCATACTCCACTAATGTCATGAAGTAATTAGGTAGGGGTTTGAATCCTACACTGGACAACTGTGTGTGTGTGTGGTCTCCTTGGGAAGAAGCAACCTTTTAGGAGAGTAGTGAAACACCTCAAAAGTGGTAAACTAACCTCTGTCAAGTCTGATGATGTCACCATCCTACAAATATTCCTGTGGAAAAAAGAGCTCCCAGTAATATGTCTAGCACATTGTGTTAATGTGTACTCCTCTAGTATCATGAAATAGTTAAGTAGGGGTTTGAATCCTGCACTTGGTGAGTGTGTATGCTCTATGTGTGTGACACTCTTGGTCAATGGGTTGTGGGTTTTGCTTTTACTACTGTATGACATATCAGTATGCATTGCACATGTGAGCTAGTTGTGTGGCAAATACACATACTTACATGTTACCTCAATGATTGCATGTGTGGGAACCCTGCTTTCTTCAAGAATACAGCTGTCATCCTTGCCAGACTGTGCTGCTGCTTCCCAGACCTTAGGTCACATCTGTATGCTTGTGACAAGCCCAGCCACTGGAGTGATCCCTGGCCTAGGTCATCTGTGTCACACAAAGTCATTACGGTTCCTACTGGAATGTGTGTGTGAGGGTCTATGGCTGAGGTATATGTCAGACCTGTTCAAACGCAGCAAAGTCTGTCAATGATGATTATTCATAACAGGTGTTGAACAACTTTTGTGGATATGCATGCAGACCCCTTATTGTTTATGTGATCCACCGAGGGATCTCAAAATACCTTTGGAAATGTGATTAACAAAGGACAGATGATGTAACACTTGGTTGCATGTACACATCGGTACCTGTTCATCATGTTGTTGGCTACTACCTATGTGGTACTGTGGGGATAATATGTTCCGTAAAGGTGGATGACTATGCTTAGTTTGGCTTATAGCTTTCCAGCATGGGTTTGACAACAGGCATCTGTCTGTATGATACCCTTGTGCAGGATGTGTGTGTCATCTGGAGAATGCATTATAGGCCACAGTATGCATTACCAGATGTGGACGGACATATCCCTATTGTGATTGCTTGTACCTAAGAGAGCTATATGCCAATCAGGAGTGGTGTCAGTAATGGGTGTAGGTGAATACCAGTGGTTACTGGCATAGTATAGTACCTGAAGGATCCAAATGTTGCTGTGTGTCCTACATCTGTGTTTTGGTTGTCAAGACATCATCTAACGACTGGTTATGGTCAGGCTGTGGAAGTGATGTATACTACCAGAATGCAAAACAATGACAGATAGTAACAGTATCACCCACAACACAGTGTCAAACCATGTCATACACACATGTGTAGTCAGGTTCTGGAATGTGTGTAGTACAATGCATACTGGCCACCAATAGAAACTATGGAGTGTTACTGTGTAATACAGAGCATGTCACCCTGGCCATGTGTCCACTATGCATGTACATGCAGACAGTGCAACTCCACCATGTTCACAACTGTACACCTGCAAATCTGTGCTACACACATCCCACACATACTGTCCACTCTCTAACACATGCTGCCAGTACTGCACACATCAGCCAAGTGGCACGTGGCTGGACAATACACAATTGGAGCCAACACTGGTGTAAACACACTACAATGACAATCATAGCTTTAATGCATCATGCCTGCTCAGCTACACCTTCAAGCATATCATTACACTCTACTGCTGACAACATGCTAACATTGCTATACTGCTATATAGACACCATGTGCATCAGCACCATGGTAGCCTGTTCCTGCATTGATGTTACAGATGACAAGAGGTGGCACAGGTTTCATCAAATGCACAGGGTGTGTTGTTGGTTTGCCAGAGGCCTACAGTGAGCCATCCACTTGACATGTGTGTGTGTGTGTGTGTGTGTGTGTGTGTGTGTGTGTGTGTGTGTGTGGGGCAAGAATACTGGAATGGGCCAATGTTGTTGTAATGTGTGTGGGAATGTGTTATCCCTAGGTGTCTGGAGTATGTGTGTGTGTCTGCATGCACACAGTTCCACCATGTGGCTGCCATATACGGGTATTTGTGGGACAGCCACAGACTGTACCTGCGAGGCTTTACAGATCACCATCTCTGGCCACGGATACGGTACCTGTGCCTGGCAGGGGTACTACTGACACTATCAGGTACTAAGCCAGACTGGGTACTATCCCCAGAGGTGGATGGATGTACACTGGACACAGGTCTCTGCTGAGACTGTCCAGAGCCACGTGCATGTGGTCTTCTAGGACGTTCTATGGACAACTCACCCCCAACATTGCTGGGGCTGTTACTGGCACTATGGGAGCGGCTGTGGCTTGAGGGACGTCCGCGGTGACTGCCAGCTGCTGATGTTGCTGGCATACATTCATGTCAACATCTCAATCTTCCCGCACTGTCCTGACACATATGTCATTGTGGAGGATATCTAATGTCTCTCCCCAACGTCTATCAGTGACCTCGGTGTAATGACGGATGGCACCTGCTAGGTCACGGATACTGTCAATGACGGCGGTGTTATGTGCCCTCTGTGCCCTTAGTCCCTGTCTGGTGTACCGTTCCATACGTGCCTGTGCCTTCATGACAGCCTGGAACATGCGTGACATTGTCAGACCTGTGGCACATCTGCCAGTAGCATGATAAGCAGCAGTGCTCCTACGAGAACCCCTGGACATCTGCCTATGTGGTACCCTTCCAGACATCTGGGTATGGCTGCTGTGTTGGGATGCATGTGCCATGGATACCACACTGTCCTGGCCAATGCCAACTGTACACTGTCCCTCAGCTAGGGGCATTGGTGATGGATGTATTGGCAGTATGACTGTATGCATGGATGGGGTGAACAGCTGTGTACTGTCGATTGGTGGCCCAACGACAGACCCTGGCAAACATGCCTGTGCCTCCACACACCTATCTTCATTATCACTATTTGGCTCAGTGACATCAGTTTCCCTGCTGCAGTGAACCAGCCCTAACACAGCACCTGTGGGAGGAAGACAGGAAACACACTTTACGACCTGTACATGATGGCGGCACACATGTACACGTGCACACATGAACACGTGAACACATGAACACATAAACACATGCACACATGCACACATGCACACATGCACACATGCACACATGTACACATGAACACATGAACACATGAGCACATGCACACAAATACACTCCTCACTACAGCAGATACCCACACACACCACCAGCAGTCCAAAACATACTCAATAGTGGTTGAAGGTGGGTTACAGTATCACAAGGCAAACAGTCATATCACACGTGTCAGCATGCAGAAAATTTGTTGCTCAAGACCATGCAGTGTGAGTGTAGACAGCCCTTGTTAATAACAGTATACATGGCTTTGATGCATGTGTGTTGTTGTTCAGTGATTGGCCTCACCCTAGAATGCAATGTGTACATGGACACAACATTGCTGTGCAAGTATTAAAAGGTCTGCAATGTCCTGTGCACCATCACTCACAGGTATACATACCATTGCTGGATGTGTATCTGTGTGTCACATAGATATCCATTTCTGATTACAGTGTCTGTGTCTGTAGCAGATAACTGTGGACACAAGTTTAGCACATGCATGCTATGTATACACACAGGATGTGGGGTGCATGTATACGTGATGGAATACCATTGCTCAACATGGCCATTGTACAGTGGTTATGGTGAGTGTAGGACATATTGTGGACATGCCAGTGCCAGCCATGACATGGCATGCTACAACATGACTGCAACATTGAACATCACACATACCCAATGTGTGTCATGTGACCTGTACACTCAATAGCATTACAAGACATATATGTGTCACTTTGTACAAATGGTGATTGCTATGCATATTCTGTATAGGTGCATATGTTTGCACACACACAACATTGAGGTGCATAGCAATGACTGCTATGTGTAGTACTGTGGTCACTGTAACTGGATGGGGTATAGTACCATGAGCCATCATCATCATGCATCATGTGGTCACTCAAGGCAACTAATGTGTGCCAGACCGCCACCTAGCATGCTGTACCTGAACTGCAGTACCGTTGCTACATTCACAATTACACAGCCACTTGTTACATGGGTTTGTAAGGTGCCCAATAGGGAGCATTGCCTAACATGAATGTGTTATGTGTTGAAGAGTGTCACACAGCCCCATGATAGGCCTCTACCCCTCAGGTATATTATGTGTGCTGTGTGGATGACATGTGGGATACCGAAGTGTGACCTTACAGCGGGTGTCTGGATACGCCATGTGTAGCATGTTAAGGTGTACTGTGTATGACAAAGCTGTGTATGTTGTATACATGTGTATCAACTATGCCTATCCAATGTCCAGTACGGTGTTGCCACAATTGTGTGCGATGCTCTGTGTATTGCATGTGATTGAGGCAGCTACTGACATTACTGAGATGTGCATAGTCTCACAGCAAACATGCACAGCATGCATTATGCATAGGTGTGTTAAGTGTACATGGCCTACACCTCACCTATGACATGCACATTTCCTTAGCAATATTACATTTATAACACACTCACCAGCATTGACCGGCTGCCTTGCTGTCACACCAGAGGGACCTAAAAGAATATGAGACAGTCTGTCAGTGGCCACAACTGTGGCATTGCTACTGTGAGTTTGCTAAACTACAGTAGTACAACAGTCGACAGTTACAGGCATACAGATTATATTCCACATATCAGTATTGCACAACACTAGGCAGCACAACTGCTAAACACACAGTACACATCTCAGATATGCATAATCTACCAATACAGGTAACAGTAGTCTACAGATAGGGCATGTTACCTGCACGCTCCATGTCAACATGCTGGGTGGCTCCGGACCCATGATGACACATGTATGTTGCTGTTCCTGTTGTTGGCCAGGAGCCACCACACTTATGAGCAGCTCCTCCACTCTGGTGAGGGGGGGATGAATGGCTACCCCACCACCTGTGGCAAGCTGTTGTCTACGGATATCAGACGCATGCCGACGGACATGTCTAGTTAAATCACTACAGTGATGGTGTACCTGCTCATATGTCTGGTTATGCATGCCTATGTCATTTACCCGATGAACAAGATCTTGCCACAGTGCAGTCCGCTCATGCTGCTCCTGGCTGGTTCTACAGAACAGCAGGGTGTAGTGCTGCACCAGGCTGCTGTGTATTTCCTGTTCCTCTGCAGCTGTATAACACAGGTTGCATTGGTGGGCCATGTCCCTGGAAGACAATTAAGCAATATGTGTGAGCAAGTCATGTAGCACACTTAACATTCTAAAGCACAGCTATCAATTAACTGCCATATATAGCATCCGATTGGCTGTCAGAGGATACACACGTTCAATACCACATATTAGTGCTCAGGCTACAACTGGCTGACAGTGCCTGGCACGCTCTATATATCAAACCATGTTCTGCACAGCAGCAAAGAGAAGCCAGTATGTAAGACTATACACCAGTACATGGCACACTGTATGTGACATAATGCACCACCTAGCCACAGGAGGTATATATCAAGCTAATGCATAAAGAAAGATGTCATCCATTGCAATGAATGTAAAGTACAGTTACAGTATTACCAGTATACCACCCTAGTCATTGATGCCAAACCCCTGCATAACATATGTGCACAGTTGTTAATATAGGTGGCATACTGCTGTACTAGA
Organism: Protopterus annectens; assembly: GCF_019279795.1. Lineage (NCBI taxonomy): Eukaryota > Metazoa > Chordata > Ceratodontiformes > Protopteridae > Protopterus > Protopterus annectens. Next base: position 15,924,717 of record NC_056728.1, read on the forward strand.
CTATACATGTTGCTAGATACACACGTATACATTGTAACACACATATGATTGAGGGCATGGTACAGGCATAATTACACACACATCAGACATACATACAACACACAAATGTATGCCAACCCAGATGAGCTTTACCTGTGTACCATACAGTACTGTGTGTCACTACTTACAAAACCTTATGCCTGAGGTATGTAATCTGTGAGGACTACAGGGAACACACAAAACAGTGTTTCCAAGCAATGTGAACATACACCATACTGTACTGTTTAGGCCTACAGCTTCAGGTAGTACTACAGTTCATATGGGAGTTGGATTCACCAGCAGTACCACTCACTAAGCATACATGTATTGCTTTAGCTTACAATGGAGCACCACAGTCGACAACAAGGGAGTATGTCACACCATATGCCATACTACTTTTTCTGCCTAGCAATAGCATACACATCTTTTGCTGGGATCACAGCTAGGACACAAACTACCATCACAGAAATAATTTCACACTAAGCTATCACACCTTTATAGACCTTGCACACATTCACCAACACATTCACCATCACACTCAGTCAACCTCACATAGCAATTATTGCACTAAGTACATGTGTGTGTGCATCGTGTCATAGGTAGTTAATATGCTATTGGCCATAGGGCCTACAGCAGCCTAGCC